>NC_091360.1:10288801-10379506 GCF_038502225.1 Cherax quadricarinatus
GTGTGTGTGTGTGTGTGTGCGTGTGTGTGTGTGTGTGTCTGTGTACTCACCTAATTGTAGTTACATGGGTCAAGACTTAGCTCCTGGCCCTGTGTGTGTGTGACAAACGGGCGAAATTATTTACGAACATTATGCTATAAATACGTACAACTTTCCGCCAGAGATGATGATAATTTTGGCAAACTGATCTTGTTTTTCACTAGATTCCTCCAAGTCTTTCAGTTATAATTTCTGAACATCTTGTAACAATTTACAAGAGCAAGTACAATCCTCTCAGTTATGAGTAGATCGTTAACAAATATTTATTTCTATGAAACATATTTAGAAAACCTCTTCTAATAGGCTTCAAAATTTCTAAACTATTAGGTAGTACTTTAGAAGGTGGTTAGTATTTTTAGTGGTTAGATTAGATGTAGTATTTTTTCATTACATGAGTTGAGTATTCTATTTCCAGTTCTTGGAGGTACAGGAGGCTGGGTTTATGTAGTACAGAGAGGGTCTTGGAGGTACAGGAGGCTGGGTTTATGTAGTACAGAGAGGGTCTTGGAGGTACAGGAGGCTGGGTTTATGTAGTACAGAGAGGGTCTTGGAGGTACAGGAGGCTGTGTTTATGTAGTACAGAGAGGGTCTTGGAGGTACAAGAGGCTGGGTTTATGTAGTACAGAGAGGGTCTTGGAGGTACAGGAGGCTGGGTTTATGTAGTACAGAGAGGGTCTTGGAGGTACAGGAGGCTGGGTTTATGTAGTACAGAGAGGGTCTTGGAGGTACAGGAGGCTGGGTTTATGTAGTACAGAGAGGGTCTTGGAGGCACAGGAGGCTGGGTTTATGTAGTACAGAGAGGGTCTTGGAGGTACAGGAGGCTGGGTTTATGTAGTACAGAGAGGGTCTTGGAGGCACAGGAGGCTGGGTTTATGTAGTACAAAGAGGGTCTTGGAGGCACAGGAGGCTGGGTTTATGTAGTACAGAGAGGGTCTTGGAGGTACAGGAGGCTGGGTTTATGTAGTACAGAGAGGGTCTTGGAGGCACAGGAGGCTGGGTTTATGTAGTACAGAGAGGGTCTTGGAGGTACAGGAGGCTGGGTTTATGTAGTACAGAGAGGGTCTTGGAGGCACAGGAGGCTGGGTTTATGTAGTACAGAGAGGGTCTTGGAGGTACAGGAGGCTGGGTTTATGTAGTACAGAGAGGGTCTTGGAGGCACAGGAGGCTGGGTTTATGTAGTACAGAGAGGGTCTTGGAGGTACAGGAGGCTGGGTTTATGTAGTACAGAGAGGGTCTTGGAGGCACAGGAGGCTGGGTTTATGTAGTACAGAGAGGGTCTTGGAGGTACAGGAGGCTGGGTTTATGTAGTACAGAGAGGGTCTTGGAGGCACAGGAGGCTGGGTTTATGTAGTACAGAGAGGGTCTTGGAGGTACAGGAGGCTGGGTTTATGTAGTACAGAGAGGGTCTTGGAGGCACAGGAGGCTGGGTTTATGTAGTACAGAGAGGGTCTTGGAGGCACAGGAGGCTGGGTTTATGTAGTACAGAGAGGGTCTTGGAGGCACAGGAGGCTGGGTTTATGTAGTACAGAGAGGGTCTTGGAGGCACAGGAGGCTGGGTTTATGTAGTACAGAGAGGGTCTTGGAGGTACAGGAGGCTGGGTTTATGTAGTACAGAGAGGGTCTTGGAGGCACAGGAGGCTGGGTTTATGTAGTACAGAGAGGGTCTTGGAGGCACAGGAGGCTGGGTTTATGTAGTACAGAGAGGGTCTTGGAGGCACAGGAGGCTGGGTTTATGTAGTACAGAGAGGGTCTTGGAGGCACAGGAGGCTGGGTTTATGTAGTACAGAGAGGGTCTTGGAGGTACAGGAGGCTGGGTTTATGTAGTACAGAGAGGGTCTTGGAGGTACAGGGTTTATATATAACAGAGAGGCTTTTCTAGTATCGCTCAACAACCGAAATACATCTTAAAAATATTCGTTTGCATGTGATATTTGGAGTAAACTACTTCTGACTGGCTTCTAATTCTAAACACTGATGTACCTTAACGAGTTTTTTGTACGGAATTTGACCGATGAATGAGCCAATTTACCAAATTTATCGAAAATTTGTTATCAAATTTTGACTACCTTTGTCTTCCAAATATCTGGCAACTGTCCTGTAATCATAGACTTGTTACTTATATTGGCTAGTGTTATAGACAATGCTTCTGCTCCCTCTCTCAGAATCCATGGTAACACTATCAGATCCCATTGCTCTTGATATAGCAAGACATTCTAATGGTTTGTCCACCACCTTCACTGTTGTGTGTTTGGTGTGAGCAGCATCTGCTGGTGCACCCTTCCTAATTAACTATAGTGTTGCCCCTGCATCCTCTATTAATATCTCGTTAATCTCTATGTTCAACATATTGGAGACTCCCTAGCAGTCACCCCTATATTCGAATGGTACACTCATTCGAACCAGCAGTAAATTATGGTACTTTAAAATTGCTTATTAATGGGATGCAGGACAGTGGTTACATGTGAAGCACGTCGAACATAATACGGTATTGTACTTGGAGTGTTCCTCCATGTTATTGTTCTTGTTATAGTGTGAATGTATGTGTGTGAATGTGAGTGTACTTGTGTGTATGCATGCGAGTGTAAGTGTATGTGTGTGCGTGTGTGTGTACTCACCTAGTTGAGGTTGCGGGGGTCGAGTTCGAGCTCCTGGCCCCGCCTCTTCACTGATCGCTACTAGGTCACTCTCCCTGAGCCGTGCGCTTTATCATACCTCTGCTTAAAGCTATGTATGGATCCTGCCTCCACTACATCGCTTCCCAAACTATTCCACTTACTGACTACTCTGTGGCTGAAGAAATACTTCCTAACATCCCTGTGATTCATCTGTGTCTTCAGCTTCCAACTGTGTCCCCTTGTTACTGTGTCCAATCTCTGGAACATCCTGTCTTTGTCCACCTTGTCAATTCCTCTCAGTATTTTGTATGTCGTTATCATGTCCCCCCTATCTCTCCTGTCCTCCAGTGTCGTCAGGTTGATTTCCCTTAACCTCTCCTCGTAGGACATACCTCTTAGCTCTGGGACTAGTCTTGTTGCAAACCTTTGCACTTTCTCTAGTTTCTTCACGTGCTTGGCTAGGTGTGGGTTCCAAACTGGTGCCGCATACTCTAATATGGGCGTAACGTACACGGTGTACAGGGTCCTGAATGATTCCTTATTAAGATGTCGGAATGCTGTTCTGAGGTTTGCTAGGCGCCCATATGCTGCAGCAGTTATTTGGTTGATGTGCGCTTCAGGAGATGTGCCTGGTGTTATACTCACCCCAAGATCTTTTTCCTTGAGTGAGGTTTGTAGTCTCTGACCCCCTAGACTGTACTCCGTCTGCGGCCTTCTTTGCCCTTCCCCAATCTTCATGACTTTGCACTTGGTGGGATTGAACTCCAGGAGCCAATTGCTGGACCAGGTCTGCAGCCTGTCCAGATCCCTTTGAATTCTTCTCATCAACTTCACGTCATCTGCAAACAGGGACACCTCAGAGTCTATTCCTTCCGTCATGTCGTTCACAAATACCAGAAACAGCACTGGTCCTAGGACTGACCCCTGCGGGACCCCGCTGGTCACAGGTGCCCACTCTGACACCTCGCCACGTACCATGACTCGCTGCTGTCTTCCTGACAAGTATTCCCTGATCCATTGTAGTGCCTTCCCTGTTATCCCTGCTTGGTCCTCCAGTTTTTGCACCAATCTCTTGTGTGGAACTGTGTCAAACGCCTTCTTGCAGTCCAAGAAAATGCAATCCACCCACCCCTCTCTCTCTTGTGTGTGTGTGTGTGTGTGTGTGTGTGTGTGTGTGTGTGTGTGTGTGTGTGTGTGTGTGTGTGTGTGTGTGTGTGTGTGTGTGTGTGTGTGTGTGACTAAATCCCATAAAGGTAAGTTAGTGAAAACGTAAAGAAAGTGAAATTTAGTTACATGTGAGGTCACTGTCTGGAGCTGTAGAAAAAGGAAAGACCCGGTTGAGAAAATAAAAAATTTACCTTGCCAAATCCCACGAGAAAAACAAACAGGAAGGGAGATTGTGTTGCCAGAGAATACGATCATGGAAGAAGTTAAAAATACCGAGGAAAAATTCTGAACAGAACAAAAAAAGGAGCCGATACAGCAAGCAGTGAACTGGAAAGTCAGTAACAGTGTTGTAGTTAGGGAGAGGTACCTTATAGGAACAACAATAGGGTGTTTTTAAACGCTGACCCATTTCAAAGCAGTATACAGTACACATCGGGTCCATCAATTTGAAACACCCTGTACTGCAGTGTCCCCACACGCTTGAATAACTGCAAATTTGAATGTATATATTATCTTAGACATAATAATGTCAGATGTGTCGCTCTCGTTTCTATATTTGTATCTGTTGCTCAATATCCGTTTTTATGTGGGATTACATTACCAACCTAAAACAATCCAAAGATCAAACTAAAAAAAAACGTATTACATTACGAGAACTTCCTTAAATTAACGAAGGTAATGCGTAAGAAATCGAACAGTGTAAAATGAGTATATTATATATATATATATATATATATATATATATATATATATATATATATATATATATATATATATATATATATATACACGCCTTTATTTCGAGGGTTTATGTTACCCACCTAAACCATCGCAGATTTCAAATAAATATTCATTATTTTATGTATTCTGAGAGCGTTCGAAAAATCTACAGGAAATAATCCTAAGGAAACGAACAATGTAGAATGAGTTTTAAGTTTAATAATGAAATAATGTAAAGCCGCTGCTATCATCACCACTACGACCACTACGACCACTACCACCACTACCTTCACCACCACCACGAGCCTGTCTCATCAGTATCACCGTATCCGTATCGCCCCCAATTAAAAGTATGGGCGCTATTGGTACGCTAAGGAAAAACACCATAAGTGTCCGGAGCCCAAAACTGTTCAACAGCCTCCCATCAAGCATTCGGGGAATTGCCAATAAACCCCTGGCTTCCTTCAAGAGAGAGCTGGACAGATGCCTAAAGTCAGTGCCGGATCAGCCGGGCTGTGGCTCGTACGTTGGACTGCGTGCGGCCAGCAGTAACAGCCTAGTTGATCAGGCCCTGATCCATCGGGAGGCCTGGTCATGGACCGGGCCTCGGGGGCGTTGACCCCCGGAATAACCTCCAGGTAACCCTCACCACCACTACAATAGCAACAATCACTATCACCACCGCTGCCATAACCACTATCACCCTCACTACCAATACAATAACCACTATCACCCTCACCACCAGTACAATAACTGCTATCACCCTCACCACAATAGCCACAATCACCCTTACCACCACTACAATAACCACTATCACCCTCACCACCACTACAATAACCACTATCACCCTCACCACCACTACAATAACCACTATCACCCTCACCACCACTTCAATAACCACTATCACCCTCACCACCACTTCAATAACCACTATCACCCTCACGACCACTACAATAACCACTATCACCCTCACTACCAATACAATAACCACTATCACCCTCACCACCAGTACAATAACTGCTATCACCCTCACCACAATAGCCACAATCACCCTCACCACCACTACAATAACCACTATCACCCTCACCACCACTACAATAGCCACTATCACCCTCACCACCACTTCAATAACCACTATCACCTCACTGCGACCTTACCTCACCGAGCCTGTGGCAAGCGGGGAAAATTCTGAGTCTAATTTAAATGAGCTCTGGCCCAGACTGGAACCGATTTCCACGGGAATAGGTTTCGAAATTAGGCAGAGAGGGTAAAAAATGGAGTGAGAGGGGAGGAAAGGGAATGGCAAAGAAAAATGCACCGAAAATCGACTACTGAGGCAAATGAATTAAACACAGGAAGACAATAGCGTACTGCAGATAAGAGGAAAGAGACGTGACGATACCATGACTAGATTAAGTCAAAGATAATCCTCACTTCAAAGTGGAACCTTACGAGAATGTTTTGATCCGTCCTGGATCCCTGTCAATTCACAAGTGAATGATAAAAAGAGATGGCCAGGAAACATGTAGGTTGTGACCTGACAATGGTCCAGAATGTACCGAAACCTCACAGTACGTCTCTTCTTTTAAATATAGGTTGTGAAAAGGTTGTAGCTGGCTCGATGGCAAGTTGGTGATGTAACCTGTGTTTTCTTCGCTGTTGTATTTCAATTTGATTCATGAATAAAGCCATGAAGTAAAAAGAATACTTGGCATTGCTTACATAAACCTGTAAGGAAATAAAAACTCAGGAGCTGTATATTACTATCTCCAACTGAAAAGGGTCTCAGAGGGAGGTCATCATATACAAAGGCACAAATTTCATGAATCCTTTCCCATATAGATTTATTCAAACACCTGGAAACCTGACGAATAAAAGTCACAATACTCTGGCTGGAACATTTCACAAATAACAAAAACTAAAAGAGAAAACTTATAAGAACTGTTCGGCCCTTCCTGGAACATTCAGTCACTTGATAATGGTCCATTACTGATCAAAATGTTTCAGGATTCCTTACTTAATAGGGGTTATTTATGACCCGAGTACATATTTACTGCTAATGAACAAGGGTGTCCATTAGTAGCCCGAGTACTTTGAGAGTCCAAGTCTCTACCAATGAGCTATACTGACCACCTTATATACCTAAAAAAAAAAATTGCTTAAACCAGTAAAATTACAAGTCACCTCAATAATCGTATCAAGACCATATCGTATCATGTGAGGGTTTTGGAGGGAGGTGGGATTCTTTTTTACCTGTTGAAATTCCTAGAGATCATGTCCTCTGTAACTGGATGGTAGCCTGGTCAGTGAAATATGAAGGGTCTATTGGTAATGTCACTTATGGTAAAATCCTTGGGAATTGATACCGACAAAATATGTTGTTATATGCACTGTTATTTTTTAACTGGTCAAGGTACCAGGACAGAAACGTTTTTTAAATAAATATGTCCTAGTGTTTGATCTCGTGTCTTATTAAACTAATCTCATTTATGTTTCCAGGGAGTGTTGAAAAACTTGATGCTTTTAATGTTTGATGAACTGTTCTTTAGTTCACTTTTTGTACGCCTGCCTTCCTTCCCTGCCTTCCTTCCCTGCCTTCCGCTCTCGTATTTTTTACGCGCAGATTATTCAACTAAATTTAAGGGATTGTAGGGACTGACAAAAATTTACGCGTTTGAACTAATATTGGCACTGAAATTTTCCAGCACTTCCATTTTTCCAGTTCTGTCAACCTTCAATGGGACTTAAATGTCCAGCAACATTCCTGTCTAGCGAATAAAAGTTCCTTAAAGAGTCACATTTCAATCTTGCAATCTCATGCTTTACAAGTTCTTGCCATCCAGCCATCATTGGTTTGCAGTTAAGAGGATAACATGAAGTTTTTTTAAACGTAACATCTTCCAGTTAGATTACCTTTTTGTTCAGGAGAGAAGTTCGACTTTATTCTGTATTCTTTCAAGTTTTTATGCCCTAAATATTTCCGAAGTAAAGTACCTGAAATTTGTCCATATTCACATAATAATGTATTTGAAATCAACTGGAAGACTTGGTTTACATTGATTTGCTGGTTTACTGTGTCCTTGATGGATGCCATTCATATAACAAAAATTCTATCTACGAAGGCTGTTACTATATTAGTATTTGTAACCTTGTCTATGCAAGATATAAAAATATAGAAGAGAACTAAAGCAAGTAGTATTTGGGTACGATTGTTTAAATAGATGGAGATCCATCTCCCTACTTTTCCAGTTATACATTTTGTCTGTTTGAATATACTATTCCACTATGGGCACACTTGTCGAAGGCTTTCACAAATTGCTAATGTATTATTATTATTATTATTATTATTATTAACACACAGGCCGTTTCCCACCAAGGCAGGGTGGCCCGAAAAAGAACTTTCATAACCATTCACTCCATCACTGTCCTGCCAGAGGAGCGCTCACACTACATTTATAAAACTGCAACATTAACACCCCTCCTTCAGAGTGCAGACACTGTACTTCTCATCTCCAGGACTCAAGTCCAGCCTGCCGGTTTCCCTCAATCCCTTCAAAAATGTTACCTTGCTCACACTCCAACAGCGCCTTAAGTCCTAACAACCATTTGTCTCCATTCGCTCGTATCTAATACGCTCACGCATTCTTGCTGGAGGTCCATTCCCCTCGCACACAAAACCTTCCTGACTCCTCTCTCCAACCTTTTCTAGGCCGACCCCTACCCCGCTTTCCTTCCACTACAGTTAATCAAAACTATGTCGTATAGGTCTAGCAGTTGCGAGATGTAGGAACATTAATGGTATATAATCCCAACAAGTTTACTTCATCTAGGCTGAAGGACTGATCACCTCGTCTTCTACCATCCCTAGTTTTATCACCTTCAGATAACCTCTGCAACGAACTGATAAATCCACTGAATGGCGAAATGTCTTCAGAATAAGGATACCCCAGGTGTTGCACATGGGTCTTATTTATCAAACCCAAGTTGTCCTGGGTTGTGTAAACAGTGTGATTTTTGTGTATTGTAGAAGTGTTACTTCTCAGCACTCTTCCTACTTTAATAGACTGTCTAGACACTGGGCGTTATCTCGTGTCTAGACAGTCATCCATGGGATATTAATGGGCTGTGGTAGGATTTTTTTTTTTTTTTTTATGAATATGGAATCCCATGTGTCTGAGCAAGGGTATGAAGTAAATGGCTTCTTCAAAGCTAGCCAGGGTCAGGCTTTATCAGAAATGGTTTATTATTTTTGAGCATTACTCATGACAAATTGAAGTACGGTATGTCATCAATGTTTAATCTTGTAAATTATTAACTGAAAACCAAGCCTTGCTGTGCTCTCTATTTTTTGCTCACTCTTTTGTATTTATCAGTGAAATTCCTCTCTATCTCTTTCTCAAGCATCACCTTTCACTGAAGAGGGTTTTTAAAGAAAGAAGTAGTATTCTGCATTACTTTAATTTTTTTCTTTCTTTCTTTCCAAGGCATTGGATCATAATTTTAATTCTAGCTCCGTGTTTTCTATTTCTATAATCAGTAATTACTTTCTTGAGAATGCCTATAAGTTTTAACAAGTTCCATGACTCTAAAAATTTTGCTTTGTTTCGGTCTTGCATATTCCTCTCTGATATATCCTTAATGATACTAGTTAGGCGCACATTACTTGTGTCACTGCCCTCATCCTCTCAATGCTCGGGTTTATATTTAAATTACAAATATTATCTCAACATTTAAGCTATTGTTTAATTGTTCCTAGTTAATTATGTACGTTGTTGAAATTGAATTAGTTGAAAGCACTCTCATGACGATCAGTGTTGGGTCTGGTGCCTATGTTAGTCCGAACATTAATTACGTTATGATGTGAGTTTAAATTCGCTCGACACAATTATGATCCGTACCAAACTATCTTTTCAATTTACAAGTCACTGAAAATAGAGCAATTCCCAGAACGGTGAAAGACAGTGAGTGTAGTCAGAATATTTAAGGAAGACAAGCCAGTAGGATTGAACTATAGGTCGGTATCACTGCCAAGCATGCTAATTCTAGTAGTGGTTCTAGAAATAACAATCAACACTAAGCATGAGACGGTAATTACTTTCTCAAAAACCTGAAGTTCTATGAAAGTGTAACTGATATACAGCAGGAAAGAGAGAGAGAAGCACAGCATATTCTTTCACTGCAAGAAGGCATTTGAAGGCATAACACTGGTTTAATGAAAAATGGTCTAGGAGAAAGTACCGAGATAGAGAAGTGCAACAAATTTTCCTTGACAGGTATCAGTACTGGAACCAGTGCTGCCTCATTTAGACTATGCTGCTCAGTTCTGGTCACCGTATTACAGAATGGATATAAATGCTCTGGAAAACGTACAGAGGATGATGACAAAGATGATCCAATGCATCAGAAGTCTTCCCTATGAGGTTAGACTGAGGGCCCTGAATCTGCGCACTCTCGAAAGGCGTAGAATTAGGGGGGATATGATCGAGGTGTATAAATGGAAAACAGGAATAAATAAAGGGGATGTAAACAGCGTTCTGAAAATTTCCAGCCGAGACAGGACTCGCAGCAATGGTTTCAAGTTGGAAAAATTCAGATTCAGGAAGGATATAGGAAAGCACTGGTTTGGTAATAGAGTTGTGGATGAGTGGAACAAACTCCCGAGTACAGTTATTGAGGCTAAAACGTTGTGTAATTTTAAAAATAGGTTAGCTAAATACATGAGTGGGTGTGGGCGGGTGAGAGTTGGACCTGACTAGCTTGTGCTGCTGGGTCTGGTGCTGTGCTCCTTCCTTGAGTGGAGGTGACCAAACTGGGTGGGTCATTGGGCTAATCCGGGGGAAAGGGGCACATGGACCTGCTCTGCATGGGTCAGTAGGCCTGTTGCAGTGTTCCTTCTTTCTTATGTTCTTAAAACCCAAAGTTGAATAAGGCTACAATACAACGATGATGTGCTGTTTTTAATATACTATTAACATCATGTAGTGAGTTTGGCTTACAATCGAAGTTTCCGTGTTGAATCGTGTGGCGGCTTAAGTCGATGGGCATACTTTCTTTGTTTAAACTTTGGTAAATCATAGCGCTAGCGCACTCAGCTCACACACTGAGGTCCGGGGTTCGAATCTCCTCCGGTACGGCTGAAAAACATTAGGGACTTGTTTCCATAAGACACCTGCTGTCCCTGTCCCTGTTCACCCATCAGTTTAAAATGGGTACCAGGGTGTTAGTCGACTGGTGTGGGTCGCATCCTGGGACAATACTGACCTAATTTGCCCGAAATGCTCAGCATAACAAGCGGCTTTCTATATACGTAGTAGTATGTCATAGATGTCAGCTAGGACTGTATACCTTGTACATGTACTTGCAGTAAATGAAGATATTATTATTCTTTATTATTGTGAGAGCAAATACTAGGACTTTATATATATATATATATATATATATATATATATATATATATATATATATATATATATATATTTATTATATATATATATATATATATATATATATATATATATATATATATATTTATTATATATATATATATATATATATATATATATATATATATATATATATATATATATATATATATATAGGGAGGTACCACCTCTAGAACTGTCCTAGGGACACTCATCCTCAGAGAAAAGAATAAACTTACTTCAGGGAAAACTCAAGGTTCTTCCTGAAGCTGTTTGAGAATTTTATCCCACCACCCCCTATATTTCAAGTATATTTTATTTAAAGACAAAATACATTGGCCAAACATTCACAAAAATACAACAGAAAGTAAAACAACATAGGTAACTCAGAGCTACATCTCGAATACTTCGTACAGCTCCCCTGCGGTGGGCCGCGTGCCCAGAATGCTGCAGGCATTTACTCTTTGGATCGCAACACTGAGTCTCTGAAAGAGGAAGCTGGTCGCCCTGTGGTCCTTGGTTTCTATGATGAGCTTTTCACCCAGCTCTTTGAGGAACTGTAGAGCACACTTGCCCCATGCTCCAAGGGTCTCCGACCCTATTGGAATGAAGTTATAGCAAGGGGGAAGGTCTTCATATTTTCGGACCTTCTGGGTCTCCCTGTGGCTGGCAGCTCCACCCCCTTCCACTACGGAGTATGGCAAGTAGGTGTCTGCCAATGTGGAAGCACAGGTGTAGTCCCAGGCAATCTGCTTTCCATCCTTCCAAGGTAGCATAGTGGCTCCATCAGGACGCTTTTGACTTCCATCAGACCTCTGTACTTGGGGTTCCCGTTGAGCTGGGCAACGGGCTGTGGCGAGGCTTCTCTTTATGATGTCATTGACCTCCTCATGTCTGGCATACTTCCCTTCTGCTGTGTGACACACGAGACCATGAAGTCCGAATTGATCAGCTGTCGCCCTGCCGCAAATACACCTATGTTCGGTGAGGATGGGGGCGGCTAGGCGAAGAGCAACAACAATCCGAATGGCCTGTGGGTCGAGACGGGTGCCCAGGGAGGAATTGGGAACAGCTAACAGGAAATCTCCTGAGTGTGACTCCTTCACTGCTAGGAGACGAGCTTTGTCCTTTCCTGAAGCATTGGAGAGTATTGTGTTGGCGATTTTTTCCATGATCGGTTTGTCCCAGTGGGACTGTTTGTGCTCTTTGGGAGGAGCTGGTCTACTGGAGGAGTCTGTAAGGGTGTCCCACCGAATCACTGCTTCAGTAAACCTGGGGTCTTGAGCTCCTACCACGTCTCTCAAGCGTTCGGGAACTATCTTCTTGACTAATGCACTGGAAGCCAAACACGAAGACAGAAAAGCAGGTAAAGCAACATGCGTTGCTTTGCGCACCCCTATACCTCCCAGTCGCACTGGGAGGGTTATATATATATATATATATATATATATATATATATATATATATATATATATATATATATATATATATATTTATATATATATATATATATATATATATATATATATATATATATATATATATATTTATATATATATATATATATATATATATATATATATATATATATATATATATATATATGTCGTGCCGGATAGGCAGAACTTGCGATCTTGGCTTAAATAGCAACGCTCATCTTGCCATATAGGACAAGTGAAAATTTGTGTATGCAATAATTTCGCCAAAATCATTCTGAACCTAACGGAAAAAATATATTTCAGTGTTTGTTTAGTATTAAATTATTGTAAACAAATCTAAAATATATTTAGTTGGGTTAGGCTAAAATAAATTGTTCTTGTTATAATAAGGTTAGGTAAGTTTTCTAAGATTCTTTTGGAGCAAAATTAAAAATTTTTACATTAACATTAATGAAAAAAATATCTTTGAACGTATAAGAGAAAATTTTAGAAAGAACTTAATTTTATTTGAGTTCTTGCTAATTGACCAGTTTTACTTATTCGGCCAGACATTATATATATAGATATATATATATATATATATATATATAGATATATATATATATATATATATATATATATATATATATGCATCTCCTGCCGAATAGGTAAAATTGGTCAATTAGCAATAACTCGCTTAAAATTAAGTCCTTTCTAAAATTTTCTCTTATACGTTTCAAGATTTTTTTTATCATTTATGTTATTGTAAAAATTAATAATTTTGTACCAAAAGTATCTTAGAAAACTTACCTTGCCTAATTATAACAAGCGCAATATAATTTAGCTTAATCCAGTTAAATATATTTTAAATAAGTTTACAATGATTTAATAATAAACACAATGAAATATATTTTTTTCGTTAGATTCAGAATGATTTTTACTAAATTATTGCATACACAAATTTTCGCTCGCCTTATTCGGCAAGAAGACCGTTGCTATTTAAGCACGACATGTTAGAAGTGATCAAGGTCCCAGTACCGAAACGTTGTCTAACAAATATGTCCTACTGTTTTCTCTCGTGTCTAAGCCATATTTTCATTCTATTGTTTTTTATTTACCAAACATTAAATAAGTGCCTTGGTGTTACCTCACCCTTGTGGGTTAAATCCTGCGGTAATAATAATATACCTTGAACAGAGTCGGGCACTGAAAGAAGCTAATGTTGGATAGCACTTCTTTGCCTACATACATACTGTACTGATTATTTTTTTTTTTTTTTAATAATTTAAAGGTGGATAATAAATATCTGACCTCTGGAAAAATGGATAAAAATAATCAACTTTCTCCTTATTACTAATATAACACTGATTAATGAATTCCCATCAAATGGTGTGGGGCTCAGAGACAAAAATAATACACATGTACAACATAGAAAACTTTAAAAATATTCGTTTCACGACTAACAGTGGAAATAAAACAAAATATTGCACATAGAGTTATATTGAAGAGCTGTCTATTACGACGTTAGATGACAGAATCTAAAACAAACATGATGAAACATGTAAAATACTCTGGCGAATGCAGGTTACGAGCGCCTCACCTTCAAAGATATGTGAGACCTGGGCACTCAAGAACCAGTTACACTTTTCAATCACCGAACCTCAGTATGGAACTTGTATGAAACCTAATTATCCTTTGTACTATCGTTTTCAAAACAATTCGATTTAGATTGAAAAGCCAGCAATGCAACTAGTCTCTAGGCCGAGTATCTCCTATGTTTGAAAAGGACAGAGACAGCAAACAATAGGAAGAAGACTTCTGGAACGTGAAGGCAAAACGAAAATGCAGTTAAGACAAATATGTGATAAAACACTTTTGTAACAGGAGAGAAGTAACAAAGAATAGGCAGGAGAACGATATGGTAGAGACTGGTACAGCACACAGCTTCAAAACCAGGTATGATAGCATCTTAAAATACCCCATGTATGAAAGAAATAATGCACACACACACATCCATACACACACACAAACTCAGTTACACATCCATCACTATTGTAACATCAAATATGATTTACATACTCAGTAATGGTGGTATGAAATATTCCGTCATGTTTATAGGCTTGATGAATCTGTAATCCTCACAGTAAATGTATCCTGTGTGTGTGTGTGTGTGTGTGTGTGTATATATATATATATATATATATAAATATATATATATATATATATATATATATATATATATATATATATATACATTATATATATATATAATATATGCAATAAGATCATAGTAAACAGGTGATTTTAAAATATGCAAAACAACCACTGCGAAATATATATATATATATATGTATATATATCTATATATATATATATATGTATATGTATATGTATATGTATATGTTTAAGGGCAATGTGTGGTGTAAATATTATGCAGAAAATTCGGAGTGTGGAAATTAGGAGAAGGTGTGGAGTTAATAAAAGTATTAGTCAGAGGGCAGAAGAGGGGTTGTTGAGGTGGTTTGGTCATTTAGAGAGAATGGATCAAAGTAGAATGACATGGAAAGCATATAAATCTATAGGGGAAGGAAGGCGGGGTAGGGGTCGTCCTCGAAAGGGTTGGAGAGAGGGGGTAAAGGAGGTTTTGTGGGCGAGGGGCTTGGACTTCCAGCAAGCGTGCGTGAGCGTGTTAGATAGGAGTGAATGGAGACGAATGGTACTTGGGACCTGACGATCTGTTGGAGTGTGAGCAGGGTAATATTTAGTGAAGGGATTCAGGGAAACCGGTTATTTTTATATAGTCGGACTTGAGTCCTGGAAATGGGAAGTACAATGCCTGCACTTTAAAGGAGGGGTTTGGGATATTGGCAGTTTGGAGGGATATGTTGTGTATCTTTATATGTGTATGCTTCTAGACTGTTGTATTCTGAGCACCTCTGCAAAAACAGTGATAATGTGCGAGTGTGGTGAAAGTGTTGAATGATGATGAAAGTATTTTCTTTTTGGGGATTTTCTTTCTTTTTTGGGTCACCCTGCCTCGGTGGGAGACGGCCGACTTGTTGAAAAATATATATATATATATATATATATATATATATATATATATATATATATATATATATATATATATATTTATATATATATATATATATATATATTTATATATATATATATATATATATATATATATATATATATATATATATATATATATATATATATATATATATATATATATATTTGTTCTAGTGGGCGTAGTCCATCATTGGTTTTGAAAACAACCTAATGTACAGAACCTGGTTCAAAATAACTTCGTATTTGGCAACAGTTAAGAATAAAATGGCTAAGTTACATATTTTACTTCCATGGACTTGGCAAAACTGCAAGCCCTAGGAGTCGCTGGCTCTGCATTATGCCTCCTTAGTGATTACCTTTAAGGTATATCTTTAATAGCACTCAGTGGGACAGAGTCAACAAGACACTATTGAAGCAGATTTAGGTTATATACTTGGCAACGATCTGAAAAATTATACTACCCCTATGATGGGGTAGATGCAGACAGGTGACTGCAGTAGGACCCTCTGGCTTTCTGATGCGTGTATGAGCATGAGAGTATACGATCGTGAGCAGAACTTGCGACCATTTTCCTATAGGCTTGTGTGTATTTGCTACAGGTTTCCTCAACACGTACGGAGGCGGGGCAGGAGGCGTCGTCAGTAACTTTGCGCTGTTGGACCAGATCGCTGCGCTCAACTGGGTGGGTGAGAATATCAAGCAGTTCAACGGTGATCCCTCGAGAGTGACGCTCTTCGGGAGAGACACAGGTGCCGCCTGCATCTCTTATCTCATGGAGAGTCCTATCGTTCCCCCAGGTCAGTCTTCACTCCCAGCCATTGAAATGGTTTTAACGATGTATGTGTACGTTTAGGGAAATTGAGAAGTAGGTACACGACCGTGTACCTGCGTACGTATCACTTCTACTATTACTGATTATATTAACATAGTAATACATAACCCTAATTTTTAAAGTGGTGGACAGGTAAGCCAGCGGGAGGCCTCGGTCAGATTACTTATAGCTCCAATGGCGGGTCATAAAATGACTAAGACCCGCATCAAGAAACACTCGTGCTGTTTCCTGACAAACCTTACCTAACATATTTCAACATAAAATACTGAATTGGGTTGTCGATTTTTACACTCGAGGAAACTAAATCACAGTTTATTGGTAGAAAAGTGGCAAAGAAAAAATAAACGTTTCCATCAGTACAGAAATTGGAAAATGAGAAGTATCATCGTCCCCTTTCCCCACCCTCTCATTTTGATCCCTACTTTCTCGTTTCTTATGTCATGCACATCCCTGTCGTCCCAGACGAGTCTTTATTCCTCCGCTACTTTCAGTACAGTCTCATCATCACACCAGGTGACTTCTTACTCTTGTTCTATCAGAGGTATAGTCCCACATTCTTTTCAGGGGAGTTCTTATTACTTTTCTGCCTCATGGAGAGTCCCACACCCCCCAGGTGAGCTTTTATTCCTGTACTGATGAAACCTGTAGCGAGAAACAAGTCATTTTTTTCTGGCAATGATATTAACTGCTGCAACCAGACAGAAGAATCAGAGTGATTGCTAGAAAATTTAGAGGGCTGAGAAATTGTGTTTTTTAAGGCACACTAAATATTATTTCAGGTGCTGAAATTACTCTCATGGGAAACACGATTTCTGTATTTACATTTTTGTGTTTTTAATATATTTTACTTAACTTTGTAGAAATTGCAAGTGGACGGGAGTACTTCCGGATATATATATATATATATATATATATATATATATATATATATATATATATATATATATATATATATATATATATATATATATATATATATATATATGTGTGTGTATGTGTCTTAATTCCTGCAAAAAAATGTATATTTGCGATGCAACATACCCCCAATGGAAAATAGTGGCACCACTGGTACACTAAGAGTAAACCACAATAAGTGTCCGGGGTCCAAGACTGCTCAACAGCCTCCCACCAGCCATAAGGGGAATTGCCAACAGAACCCTGGTTGTCTTCAAGAGGGAGCTAGACAGATACCTAAAATCAGTGTCAGATCAGCCGGGCTGTGGTTCGTACGTTGGACTGCGTGCGGCCAGCAGTAATAGCCTCGTTGATCAGGCCCTTATCCACCAGGCGGCCTGGTCATGGACCAGGCTGCAGGGGCATTGATCCCCGGAATGCCCTCCAAGTAAACTCCAGGTAATATTTGGTATCTTATTTTCATTAATAAGATACCTTGACATATCACATATGTTGTTATACTGTACCTTATTATTCTTCAGTAGGAGATCAGTGAAACACAAGGTTCAAGAAAGTGACTATAAAGGTGACCTTGTGCTCTGCATTTAAGTTAATCATCATCTGTGTGTATGCCAAACTGTCAGAAATACCTGTAACCAAGCCTGGCTACTACATCAGACATTATGTTTACATTGTAAGTTGCTCTTTAAATACGTTTATTTTTGTATATGGTATCATACTGAGTAACAGATCTACTAAAGTTTCTAACTGTATTCTTATGACATTCTTTCTAACTGTAGCCCTATGACGCTCAGATTCTTTTCTCATCTCCTATTATTCTTAATGGTTCCTTCAGGATTCGTTTGTGGCTAATTTATAAATTTTAACATGTAGGAATAATTCAATGTGATGGAATTTATAGGAATTGTACATTTTCTTTTTCTCTAATTTTTAGTGTGTGCCTGGCGTCTTGTTTGAGTCATTTTGAGTCAAGTGTCTTCATTGAGCAGTTGCCTTTGCAAGTTGCCTTTGGTTTCTATAAAGATACATTTCGTTCGGGTATCCGATCACTGATAGGAAGTATATAAAGTGCCTGTATCTTAAGAACCTTAGTAATTTTAGGGCAACCAAGAATTATTCTGTGGTCTTTGTTTTGAATTACCTCCAAGGGCTTAGCATCATCAATAGTCTAATACAGACTCTGTAAATCCTTATCATTTCTTTCACATTAGCACCATAGTTGGGGCTGTAGCCAACACCTCACAAAACATTTAGCCTATCTTTGTATTTCATATTTAGTAGTGGCATTGTTGAGTCACTAAAGGCTGTATCTACACCAAGATATCAGTAAGTCTTAAGGGAAGCTGACATCATAATTTTTTGTTAATATCATAGTCGTAGATAAAGCTATAATGAGGCCTAGTCGATTACATATTGTACGAAAATAATTTTCTTAAGCCCTGTTGTATGGATCATGATGGTTCAACCATAGCATACAGCTCTATGTTTAAGTGAGGTAGGTAGAACATTTCCAGTAGAAGGGCATTAAGACATAAATAGCAAGGGTTAAGAATTCCTCCCTGTAGTGTACCTCAAGACATTTCTTAAGTCTCACTTCTGAAACCTTGGCTGCGAAGATAGTATTTGACTGATACTCTATTAACCAAGTGACTAGGTTACCTAGCCTTAAAGATTCATCTCGGCTACTTCATGTAAGATAGCAATCTGTTTTCGGGGAGGATGGATATACATAGATTTGAAAGTTGCGCCGTGTATCCCATGTGGATATAAAGTTTGATTTTCCAACAGCAATAATAATAATAATAATAATGATAATTTTATATATTAAAAAAGAAGCGTTAAACCTACAAATAATATAATAATTATAATAATAATAATAATAATAATAATAATAATAATATAATAATAATAATAATAATAATAATAATAATAATAATAATAATAATAATACTGGATCACCTTAGTGGTTTAGTTCGAGTCAGTTCCTACTTGACTTGTGTTTCTCATTCAGATTCTGA
The DNA here is from genome assembly GCF_038502225.1 of Cherax quadricarinatus. Taxonomy (NCBI): domain Eukaryota; kingdom Metazoa; phylum Arthropoda; class Malacostraca; order Decapoda; family Parastacidae; genus Cherax; species Cherax quadricarinatus. The sequence goes on from NC_091360.1 coordinate 10,308,023, forward strand.
AAATAATATCGTGTAGTACATATAAGTCAGGCTTGTGTGAGCGTGTTAGGAGTGAATGGTGACTAATTGGTTTTAATGAACGTGCTGCTGGAGTGTGGGCAAAATAACTTTTACATAGGGATTCAGGGAAACTGGTTTGCCGAATTTTAGTCCTGGAGGTGGGAATGTCAGTGCCTGCGCTCTGAAGAATGATTGGTGATGATGCAGTCTTGTAGATGAGAAGGACAGTGCCTGCATTCTGACGGAAGGTTGATGATGTAGTTCAAATAATATTCTGAACTGTAATGTCAGTATACTTCTGGCAAGACAGAAATTTAATGAATGATGGTAAATGTTTTCTTCTTCTTCGAGTCACCCTGCCTTGGCGTGAGTCAGCCGGTAAGAAAAAAAAGTTTTTTCTCACCGGCACGTGTTTTAAAAAACACCTGCCAGGTGACACAACACGTGCTGAGTGACAACACGTGCTATGGAGGAACTTGGTAACGAGAGTGTGTGTTCTGTTTATTAAAGAGGGCCTCAGTGTGAGGATGAAATACGCAGCATTTATTATGCTATTACAAAGCGCTTCCTTGCAACCCTTGAAGCCTGGGAAGGGCTCTTGATCCCAGGGAACTGGGGTTCCACAATAATCGAACCTGATTGCATACGGATTTACCGTTCCACCATAAATAATAATGATCCTGAAAGTTTTATTGCTATTATTTATTTTTATTATTTTGTTCAGAAACGCTAAATTCCTTGGGGTGGGAATAGGAGGCAATCTCTTTAATCCAACGCGATCGAAGTGAGCTCCACTTCCTTGGATCAAGAGCACAAGTTTTGTTTTTTTCCTCTTTGTGGGTGTGTTTGTGCCACTAATCAGAGTTTGTTTGTGCAGGTTTGTTCCACCGCGTTGTGATGGTATCAGGGTGGTCAGGGTGCCCCTGGTCCAGGGTGAGGGCCCCGCTTAGCGTCACCCTGCGCCTGGCTCTAGCGGCAGGGTGCCCCGTCCCTGACGATCCTGCCGCAGCGCACCCTCGCACTGTGTCGTGCCTGCGGGCGGCGCCGCTAGACGCGCTCATGGCTGCGGCGCGGCAGGTGGAGTCCCCAGCGTTTCTACCGGCGTGGGGTCCTAGCGAGGATGGCGTGGTGGTGGCAGCCGCGCGCCGCGGAGCCTCCCTCACACGCCAACACATCCAGGTGATAATCGGCTTCACTCCCTGGGAAGCCTGGTCGTGGCTGGGAGAGAGTCTAGTCACTAAGGGAGTAGATGACATAACATTCGAACGTGTGGCTAGGACCTGGGTGAGGAACACCCGCCATCACCACCTGAGGGAGGTGCTGGCGGCGGCGCTGCAGGAGTACACTGACTGGACGGCCATCAGACAGAGCGCAGAGGTACGCAGGAACCTGCTCTTCCACCTGCTAGGTGACGCAGGGGTGGTGGCGCCCCTGCACCAGGCAGCAGACGCCCTAGCTCAACACACGAAGGTCTTCATGTTCCTGTGTGACCTCGCTAACCGCGTCCCTGGCCAGGTAAGTCTACTCGCAGACTACCTTTCAAAAATTAGATTTCGATTTTGCTGCTAATGAAGGTAGTTCACTGTGCATTCAATATCCATCCTGTGGAGGGTAGTGCCGGAATAAATGGTATGGGAAAACACACATATTTCAACATATCCAACACATTCTGATCCTTTTCCGTCTAATCATTTGAATTCTCATTCTAAAAGTTATTACCCTACCTCAGCTCAGGTCAAAGTCAGCCCTATGTAAGGTATCCTCAGCTCAGGTCAAAGGTCAGCGCTATTAAGGTTTACTAACCTTCCCTGGGATGCCACCCACAACAGTCGACCAACACCCAGGTACCTACTTATTGCTAGGTAAACTGGGACAACAGGAGTTAACAAACATGCCTAAGGATTCCACTCGTGCCGGGGGTCGAATACGGAACCCCTCTGTATATGAGCTAATGGCGCTACCAACTGAGCCACGGGACAGAGCAATGATATGTATATATATTAACATAATATTTAACCAAACTTACTCTCTACTTTGATGCTGGTGAGGAACACTTTTTCCTTCCAGGGATAAAACACGATGACCCCTACGAGCTTAGCTCTTACCCAACGTTTATAATGTTACTTTACACTTGTTCCACCTCAAACATAAGCAAGTAATAATATCCTCATTTTCTTATAAATTTCATTCACTTTCTCTATGCATATTACCTCTCTTCTCTCTCTCTCTCTCTTCTATGTGATTCTCCTCTTGTTTACTTTCTGTTCTGTGTGATTCTCTTCTTTACCTCCTGTTCTATGTGATTCTCTTCTTTACCTCCTGTTCTATGTGATTCTCTTCTTTACCTCCTGTTCTATGTGATTCTCTTCTTTACCTCCTGTTCTATGTGATTCTCTTCTTTACCTCCTGTTCTATGTGATTCTCCTCTTCTTCCATATGATTTACCTCTTCTTTACCTCCTGTTCTATGTGATTCTCCCATAACCTATATACCATTTGTGGCAGTAAGGCAATCGGATTCCATTGCTTTATTGCTGTCATTAATAAAGCCATCAGGAGGTGTCAAACCCGTAGGGGCCATACAGCACCCGGGCAATGGCAAGTATTTACTGTCAATGCGAGGAAGAGGGAAAGGTCGCAATTCTTCCCTTAGCTTGGATGGCTGCAGGAGCAGTGCTCTCGCCGCACGATTAGTGGACGGAGGATAGAGCCTCTACCACGCTTTGCATTGGATAACCCTCACGGGTTTAGCGCTTCCCGAGATTCTGCTCATGTGGGTGTTTTGTCTCTCAAGATAGGAAGGAAAGGACAACATTACTGTTCCCTTATGTCAGTTTAGCCTCTGGACGCCTTGGAGTAAAGGCCTTGAAGTAAAGGCTATGAGAAAAAAGGTCTTGAGGTAAAGGCCTTGAAGAAAAGATCTTGAAGTAAAAATTTTGAAGTGTAATAATAATAATCTTTATTTCTACATGTACAAGGTATACAGACCTAGTTGACATCAATGACATATTACTATATAGAAAACCCCTTGTTATGCTGAGCATTTAGGAAAAATTAGGTCAGTTTTGTTCCAGGAAGCGACCCACACCAGTCGACTAGCACCCAGGTACCTACTTTAATGACAGATGAACAGGGACAGCAGGCGTCTTAATGAAACACGTCCTAATGTTTGCACCCGTACTAGGGATTGAACCACTGACCTCTATGTGAGCTGTGTGCTAGCAATCGAGCTACGAGACACTAAGACACCTAAAGTAAAGTCCTTGAAGTAAAGGTCTTGAAAAAAGGTCTTCACGTAAAGAAGAAAACATTTCCTTGTCGAGTGTTTCATTATGATAAGCTGTTCTTGTGAAACTTTTACGCTGTTCTTGTGAAACTTTTACGCTGTTCTTGTGAAACTTTTACGCTGTTCTTGTGAAACTTTTACGCTGTTCTTGTGAAACTTTTACGCTGTTCTTGTGAAACTTTTACGCTGTTCTTGTGTGCTTACCTATATGTGGTTGCAGGGGTCGTGTTACTGCTCCTGCGTGCATGTGTGTTTGCGTTTAAGAGTGTGTATGTACGGGTGCGTGAATGTTTATGCCTGTGTATATATATGTGAGCTTGTCTGCTTCGGTGTGACTGTTTATCTGAGTGTGTGTGTGTGTGTGTGTGTGTGTGTGAGAGAGAGAGAAAGAGAGAGAGAGAAGAGCTATAAGCAAGCACCTCCAGTGATTCTATCTTACCAGTCCCGTACACACTTTCTTCCTTAGGTGCAAGCTCCCGGCTGGGAACTTGGTCTTATCTGGGGTACTGGACTGAGTGATGTGACCAGCTCTCCCGGTGCTCCCTCCCCGCCCATCCGGCCTCCGGCTCTCACACAACTCTCTGAAGACGTCATCACTTTGTTCACAAATTTCGCCAAGTCGGGGTGAGTCTCAAAGTTTTATTTTTTTATATTTTGATCAGAGGCCCCGAGCCTTGCACAGGACAGTGAGATGCGGCTTGATTAAACAGACAAACACACCCTTTTTGTGTGCAAAAGAAGAAGGAAAGACTGGATTATTAACCAGGGGGGCTTGTTAACCCATGAAAGCCAGGCAGTGTAGCTTTATTCGACTGGCTTTGTGAAGTCCTCTTCCCCACGATGCCACCCACACCTTCACACTAATTCCCTCTACCAGTTTACTGTTAGGTGAACAGAGGCAGGAGGTCTAAGGAAATTACCCATATATCTATTCTCACAGATGGATGGGACCATTAACAATATCTATTTCTGCAAGTACATGTACAAGATATACAGGCCTAGCTGACGTCAGTGACATACTACTATATAGAAAGCCGCTTGTTATGCTGAGTATTTCAGGTAAATTAGGTTAGTTTTGTCCCAGGATGCGACCCACACCAGTCGACTAACTCCCAGGTACCTGTTTTATTAATAAGTGAACATGAACAGAAGGTGTCTTAAGGAATCACCTAATGTTTCCAGCCGTACCGGAAATCAATCCCCGGACTCAAATGTGTGAGCTGAGTGAGCTAGCAATCGAGATTTTGGTATTGATCTCACTAAAAGTGAGCTCCTTACAAGAATATCGGACGAGAAAGGTAGGTCCTTCATCTTACAGTAATGAATTAATGCAAAACGTTTACATGCTATCCACGATCTCAATACAGTCAACTTGAGTGACCACCACATTCGCCATTTTATTCTCGTGCATATTCAAGGTTGCCTATTTTCCAAACACATGTTTTAAACGTGATTTCAGTTTACAGGTATTGGAGTGTAGTTCAGGTTCATGTTTAAAGTAGATAGAACAGTCTTTGTATTACGGCTGCGTTAATTAATGTAACAAACATCTCCGCTCATGTTTTTTTGTTTGTGTGTTAGAGAGAGAGAGATCAGATCAGGAGAACCCAAGATTAGTGAGTAGATGTGCAGACCAGCTAGTGTGTATCTAACTCTTTTCTGTCGGCACTGTCTAGCAAAGTGCTGATAGATACGCCTTCTCTGTGGAGAGAGGCAAATGTAGTTCCTGTTCACATAAAGATCAGAGCGGAAATCAGCGACTACAGATCAGTGTCACTCCTGTCAATAATTTCACAGCAGATGATGTTTCTCGATTACCACTTGCTTCTTTGTGACCGTCAATATGGCTGCTGATCTGTTAGTAAACCTCCCGATTATGTGGCACCAGTCATTGGATGAATCCAAGATCAGTTGTGTAGTAGCACTGGACATTGCTGGTGCTTTCGACAGAGTATAACACCTGTGACTCTGGGCAACTCTACAAGCACTAAGATTCGCCGGCTATGCACTATGCCTGTTTAGTGATTACTTTCAAGGGAGATCTCTAAGCGTAGTTCTCAATGGAACACAGTCAGTGGGAAATGTACTTGGGCAATTGTTATGGAATGTCTACTTTAATGACGTTCTTCAACTCATCCTGTAATTTCATGCATAAACTGATGACTATACTCTCACATTTGCTTATGCAACAGAAGAAATTCCAGCTGCTCTTGGTTACATTAATCACCAACTTACAGCTGTATCAGCCTGCTGAAAACGATGGCAGGTTGTAGTTGCTTCTGAGAAAACACTATGTTGGTCTCTAGACACGGTGATGATAATCCTGGAGCAGTAGTAAGAATGAATGGGAGAGTGTTGAAACCCAGGAATGAGGCTGATATGCTTGTAGTGAAATTTGATTCCAAACTGATTATGAAGAAACAGGAAATCTTAAAAATAAGGCGGCCAGGAAGCTGAGAGCACTTGGACGTATCTCGCTTCTGCTGGATAGTAGAGGCTGCAAGACCGTACAAGACAAGTGCGCCAGCACTTTGAGTACGCTCCACTTTCTTGGACTGTCTGCCCCCGTCTCATCTATTACTTATTGACGAAACAGAGAATAGGGTAAGACGACTCAACTCTCGTCTAGACCCTGCCAGACAGTTCTGTCGTTACAGTAGAACCTTATAAATCAAGGGAGGTGAGTCACCTTACTGTTATGAACGGGGCAATGTTGTCAAGGTCCCACACTTGTCTCCACTTTATGGTCGGCGAGAAGAGAGCTTCTACACTACAAGACGGGCAGCAAACAGCAACTGTACTTTGGCTGTACCCCTCTCCACAATGTGACCTCATATGAGATATTTTATTCCTAGGATGGCTCGAGTCTAGAATATGTTCGCACATTATAGTGACATCGATGCAATAAAGTCTGCTGACTTGATGAAATCGTTGTCCCACAAATGACTTCAACTTCATCCTATTCCCTATTTGTATGTCTCATAACAATGAAAACGTTTTCCGAAGAGCTGATGTAGGTAACAGCTCCTAGCTTTAAATAATGGTAATAACAGTTAACCTACCCCTGTAAAACCCTGTATAAGAGAGAGAGAGAGAGAGAGAGAGAGAGAGAGAGAGAGAGAGAGAGAGAGAGAGAGAATGGGAGGAAGAACTCTTTAATCGTTTGTTGTGTGTGTTTGTTCTGTCCACAACCAGAGCGAGGCTGGAAGAAAATGGAGATTCACAAACAGCTGAAGGGTAGACATTATATCCGCAGCTGAAGCAAACGTCGCTACTGTTTATTTTACAAAATTGCTTCATTGAACGCTTTTGTAAGACTTTTACTATTGCGTATCACCGCTTTTGCTTTGGAAGTAAATATGTGTATTTCCTACTGATATGGATACTTTTAATATGTTGTCAGTGTGACAGAGCAGCCAGAGTTCGGCTATGCTAATGACGTATTCACAGTTCGACTTAACTGAAGGCACAGAGTTCTATTTTGTCCTTATGCACTCTTATGCTGGCTCGCTCAACACGGAAAATTCTGCATTGCTCTCCCCTTGAGACGATCCCAGTGGTATCTGCTAGCATAAATCTTGCTGACGAGGACACTCAGAGTCACTCTACTAGCGTCTTGAGCACAGGAGTCCCTCGTAAAACACCATTAACCGCGGCCTTTAGGGTTCTCCGCGCCGCCTCTTACCTCGGCCGTAAAGCAATGACCAACTTTTCAAACTCATCGTTAAGTTAAAACTGGTAGTGGAGCCGCCCCCTATGACTCCTGAGAATGTGTCATCCACCTCGGGCGAAAACATCCATAAGCGGTAGTGTCTGGCTGAACTCATGATCATTTAGCGAGGTGTTGATGGCCTGCTCACTGCTCCATAACACCACAACCTAGGATATACAAGGAGAGATGTGCATCCTTCAACGTATATACGTTCAGAATTTACTCTGCTCCCTGTTTACGAAATGAAAGTGGCCCGGTGGCCTGGTGGCTAAAGCTCCCGCTTCACACACGGAGGGCCCGGGTTCGATTCCCGGCGGGTGGAAACATTCTGACACGTTTCCTTACACCTGTTGTCCTGTTCACCTAGCAGCAAATAGGTACCTGGGTGTTAGTCGACTGGTGTGGGTCGCATCCTGGGGGACAAGATTAAGGACCCCAATGGAAATAAGTTAGACAGTCCTCGATGACGCACTGACTTTCTTGGGTTATCCTGGGTGGCTAACCCTCCGGGGTTAAAAATCCGAACGAAATCTTATTCTCTTCACTGGTGGAGTACAGACAATATGCAGCCCCAGTGACAATCATATAAACGACAGGCTTTAAGTGTAGCTGAAAGAATTTCGGTCACTGCGCGATCAGAGTAACGCATCCCTGTATTCCATAATTTCAACCACCTGTACCACAATGCACGCGATTGGAACAGTGCAGAGTGCGGCGAAAGTTACTAATGCAGTTAAATATTGGCACTGAGGTTTTGATGCTAATCAGAAGAGGTCTTAACAAGTTATCACATAGCAACTATTATCCCAATTACCGAAATAAAAATGGAAATTTGCGACCTATACAGCCCAAAACCCAGATTTTCCAGTATGAAACACTGGTTTTGAAATCTTAAGCCAGTCGGAATAGGCATTATCTTTTTTATTTTTTCCAAAATTTACAAACACTAAGTTTAAAGCCAATCAGAAGCCAATCAGTGTTGAAGTTTTGAAATAAATGGAAAGAAATATTCATAAATTGTCGCATGAAAACCAGCATTTTGGTTTTCCCAATTTCCTCAATAAAATTTGCAAACTGACACCAACACAGGCCAAACTCAATCCAAACTTTCTAATAAGTAAGTTTCACCAGCGTTTAAAATTTAAATTAGATCGCGAGACATTCTCCAGTTTCGCAAAAAATTAACTTCTTTAATAAAGTTAAAAAACTAAAACTTACACAACCCAAAATCAAGGCTAAGTTTTCAAAAATCACAAAAGCACTTAAAGTTTGAAGACGACCAGAAGAATTATTCTCCAGTTATGACACAAAAATGAACAATTACAAGGTAATTGTCATTAAACTGAATGGTTTCATCTACACAACCTAAGTAACCTTAAAAAATTTTCACAAGATTTTTTTCTCAACAAACCGGCCATATCCCACCAAGACAGGGTGACCTAAAAAGAAAAACGATAGTTTCCCTTTTTAAATTTAGTAATGCATACAAGAGAAGGGGTTACTAGCCCCTTGCTTCCGGGATTTTAGTCACTTCTTACGATACGCAAGGCTTTCGGAGAAGGAATTCTGTTCCACTTTCCCATATATCAGCCAGGCAATATTGATGCCGTTCAGAAAAGGCAGCTTCAGTTGTTTAATGGAAAATAATACTATGTCAAAATTAAAATCGACAACATAGCACATGTTAACAGCTCCACCTTTCTTCTGAGTAGGATACACAAGTGTTGAAAGGTTGAAATCTATCGGAAGAAGTATTCGCCAGCTGTTACAGGGGGGAAAACAATTTAATAAAACTGGCAAATTGAAATTTACAAAGCTTAACGTGACCATCAAAATTTCTTTTGATAAAGCCCACAAAGGCTGAACGTTTGAAGCCGATTAAAAATACATTCTTCAGTAATTGATCTGATTCCAAACGATTCCAGTTTTTTGAACAATTTTAATAAAATTTCAAATTTGCACCTATACAAACTAATGTGGTAAAACTAAAATTAATGGCTACTATCCTAACCCAAAGATGCATCATCTATGGGTAAAACTAAAAGTAATGGGTACTATCTTGCCCTAAGATGCATCAACCATTAAATACCGAAGCAGTTCAGAAGAGGTAAACAAAAATTTAGTTAACGTGATTTAAAGGGCATTAAATTTCACCCTTTTTACACGAAAAAATGGGTAAATTTGTACCAACAACTTTGATCATAGGTCAAGTGAATATGCTATTTTCTCCAGGAATCTTGGTTTATTAACCATAAACCATCGGAGAAAATTTAAAGCAGATCGGCTGAGGCGTTTACGAGTTATGTGCAAAATATAAACTAAAGTTGGAGGAAGAAAAAGGAAAATAACAAATTTTAGCAACCACGTAAAGGTCCCTCTAAAGAAGATACATGATAATAATAATAATAATAATAATAATAATAATAATAATAATAATAATAATAATAATAATAATAATAATAATAATAATAATAATAATTTTTTAACAAACCGGCAGTGTCCCACCGTGGCAGATTGACCTAAAAAGAAAAACGAAAGTTTTCCTCTTTAGGTCAGCTGGCTACGACTCACTTGCCATGGGTCCAAACCCCACCAGTTCTCTGGTTTGTTTACAACCGTGTTATTACGATTTTGTGAGTCTTGGTTAGAAATAAACTTGCGAAGAGTTGAACTTGCTTCACTCTGCGATAACAGAGCAGCATAGCTAACTTTCTCACTCCAGTTACTCAGCTAGTGAAGGCTGCTGTGTTAACACAGGTGTTGGGACATCTCTCTCAACACCTGTGTTAACACGACTTTGTGTAAGTTTATTTTGGTAGAGGTACACACAAGTACAAGTATCATACATAGTAACATATGTAAATTACGTAGGATAAGCCAGATCAAAGTGGCTTATTTCTATTGGGATGACTAGACAGGTAGAGTGTAGGGTTTCTGTCTCCCACGAAGACGGAGTATCGAGCCTCCAACTTTTCATGTGTTTTAAATAATGTGAGTAGCCATTCCTTTGTTCTTCACTTCACTTCCTTTGTTCGACCCTTCACTTGTTTTGTTCGTCCCTTCACTTCCTTTGTTCGTCCCTGCACTTCCTTTGTTCGTCCCTTCACTCCCTTTGTTCGTCCCTTCACTCCCTTTGCTCGTCACTTCACTCCCTTTGCTCGTCACTTCACTCCCTTTGCTCGTCACTTCACTCCCTTTGCTCGTCACTTCACTCCCTTTGCTCGTCACTTCACTCCCTTTGCTCGTCACTTCACTCCCTTTGCTCGTCACTTCACTCCCTTTGCTCGTCACTTCACTCCCTTTGCTCGTCACTTCACTCCCTTTGCTCGTCACTTCACTCCCTTTGCTCGTCACTTCACTCCCTTTGCTCGTCACTTCACTCCCTTTGCTCGTCACTTCACTCCCTTTGCTCGTCACTTCACTCCCTTTGCTCGTCACTTCACTCCCTTTGCTCGTCACTTCACTCCCTTTGCTCGTCACTTCACTCCCTTTGCTCGTCACTTCACTCCCTTTGCTCGTCACTGCACTCCCTTTGCTCGTCACTGCACTCCCTTTGCTCGTCACTTCACTCCCTTTGCTCGTCACTTCACTCCCTTTGCTCGTCACTTCACTCCCTTTGCTCGTCACTTCACTCCCTTTGCTCGTCACTTCACTCCCTTTGCTCGTCACTTCACTCCCTTTGCTCGTCACTTCACTCCCTTTGCTCGTCACTTCACTCCCTTTGCTCGTCACTTTACTCCCTTTGCTCGTCACTTCACTCCCTTTGCTCGTCACTTCACTCCCTTTGCTCGTCACTTCACTCCCTTTGCTCGTCACTTCACTCCCTTTGCTCGTCACTTCACTCCCTTTGCTCGTCACTTCACTCCCTTTGCTCGTCACTTCACTTCCTTTGCCCGTCACTTCACTTCCTTTGCCCGTCACTTCACGAAAGACGATATTTGAACGTAACGAAGAAGCGTCGATGTGAAACACTTGGGTATCTTTATTGTGGGAACGTTTCGCCAGCCAGTGACTTCATCAGTCCAATATAGAGAAAAATGGGTGAAGATCCGACGATTACTTCTGAGGGACTGATTACCTCATACTCTGATCTTCAACCATTCTCTGTATTGGACTGAGGAAGCCACTAGTTGGCGAATCGTTTCCATAGTAAAGATACCCAAATGTTGCCCAACTGTCTAATTTATTAACCTTTCAATGTAACGTAAAAAAGGCGATATTTAAATGAATCCCAAAATGCTGACATTTTTGGGGGCTCAAAAAACGTAATTTTATTTTCTGACTGAAAATATTGATTCGATGACTTAAAAGTCGATATTTTCCTATAAATTAAAAATGTTGATATATTTCTATGACTCAAAAATTTTACTCAGAAATGTCTCTTCACTCATCGTTTTGGTTGCCCAATTTCTACGTGATTCGAAACATTATCTCGTTTTCGTCCTCTTGATCCAAGGATTTGGAGAAACGCTTACCCCCCTCCTATCAGACCTGAAGAAACCCTCATCCAGGTGCTGCATGACCCTTACGAATTTAGCGCTTCCCCAAACAAAATTATCAATACTGCTCAAATCCAGCTATCTGAGTGACTCGACATTCTCAAATTAATGACCAGTGTAGCGAGGTGACAGGTGTATACAGGCCCAAATATAGAATGAGTCTTAAATTTAAAAACGTTTCGCTCATTTGTGTGCGAAACGTTTAATTTTCTCCTGTGATGAGATTCCCAATATCTCATGTTAATAAAATAGTGAATTATAAATCTGTAAATAATAATTATTAAATTATATTTTAATTAAAATAATTAAATATTAATTATAATTATGATTATTGATTGTATTGTAATCATTCTTAATATTAAAATTACTGTTAATAATAATTATTATAATTTAGGGGAAGCACTAAACCTATAGGGATCATATAGCATCGTTAGAATGGGACGCAGTTAGATACACTTCAAGGAAAGAGAAAATAGCTCATGTTCATTGGATCAAGAGCCCCCTCACAGACTATGTACGTTTTAATTCTTACTTGACAGTGATCCAAACCTGCCCAGAGAGTCTCCGTCACCAGGCTTCGCTGCTGTGGCATGGCCGCGATACCTGCCCGACACCAGACAGTACCTCAGAGTGGGTGAGTACCCCAGGGGCCGGGATGTACTCCAGGGTAGGTGAGCGCCAGGCAGTATCTCGGGGTGAGTAAGTAGCTAAAGATAAGTGTCTCCGGCTGGGTGGTAGTCAGGGAGTACCCAAGGGAGAGTCAGTATACCACAGTCAGTACACATGCTGAGTAACATGCAGAAACTAATGGAGGGTGAGCTCCTAAGAATGAGTACTGCAGAGTCCTAAGTACTTCACAGAGTTGATGAATACGAGGCAGTACTCCTAGGGTGTATGATCACAAAGATGAGTACCGCAGGGTGGGTGAGTATCTAAGAGAGGACGAAGTACCAGACAGTACCATGAAGCGGCAGAGTCCCAGAATACAACATGAGGGAAGTACAGGCAAAACCAGTCACATCTAACATTCGAAGGAGCTACTACAGTTAACCCACAATTTGGAATGGAAATCCTAGACGGCATTTCGATTCGTTCCAGACCATTATAAAGTCTCTACTTGATAATATAGGGAAGTTATGAGTCATTTCATTTACCATTTACGGTATTAAGAGTCATTTAAGCACAAACTATCCTTATATTAATATTAACAACTAATGATACTGATATTCTGTGCATTACATTTCTGATCTAAGTTAGTATATGTTTAAATACTCTAGTAAGATATTGCACTACAATATGGAATAGTGTTGAAATGGTAGCTGTCTACTGTCAAATCATAGTGACAATAGTTGTTGTGTAGGGTATTGGGATTCATACCTAACAGACACCTGCCTCACTGCTTGTCTCCTTCAAGGTGTGCCGCCCACCGTGGGATCGCAGTACCGAGCTCATCAGCTGGCACTGTGGACCTGGCTGGTGCCAGAGCTGGAGGCCGCTGGTAAAACTTACCCTCCCGACCCCAACTCGTGGGAGGTGAGCATCGACCCTAACCTCTTCTACGGCGTCGTTAAGCCTCCAGATCCCTTTTACTTCCTGCAGTCCAACACCACCACCACGGCCGCCCCCGACACTACCACCACCAGCACCCAGCCAGCCACACCCTCATCCAAGCCAACCTCACCCAGGGTCACCACCACCCTAGCACTATCACCCACAATTGCCAGGTAAGTTGATGTTTACTGCTCTCCAGAACGGGTGTCTTGGCAAGGTAAGTAGCAGTCACGTGTTTATGTCTGTGACAATACACATCCACACACACACATAGCTTGATAAAGCTTGCCACAACATGATATTTACACAGCTTGATAAAGCTACGCAATTGCACAGAGTGCAACGTTGCACCCCAAAAAACTTCTGCAATGCATGCGCATCTATTCACTAATCGGTAACACGGTCTTTCATCAAAGAAAAGCTTACGAGGCGGTCCAAGAACCGGAGCTCAACCCCCACAACTCCATCTAGGCGAACACACACACACACAGTAGGGACACAGCGTGCGCAAGTCACGCCTTCCGTGCTCCGCGATCATAAGTGTTTTTGAGGGTTACCCAAGTGTACCGTAGTGCTGCTAAGTGTGTTAGGGTAGTGAACAATTCCTTGAAGCGATTTGCAATCTGTCTGAGCCACATAAGTGTGGGAAGAGCCACAATATTGTAAGTGATCTAGAAAGTAAAGCGTGGTGGCGCATCCAGAGCGGGCAGGGCTCAGGCGACGTTGCCATGTGTCACCCATGAAAGATAAAGTGAAACAATAGTGTGACCAGTGATAGAAATACAGTGAATAGGGTACATTGTATAACGAGAAGAAATTAAGGTGGATCTACGCCAGGACGTCACATCGAGCTGGACACTCTACAGGCTGCTACAGCTGCCCCCTCAAGGAAGGTTCCTTGATGTTGGCGAGGGGCTCTTGACTTATGGAATTGGATCTGTGCTCCAGTTCCCCGAATTAAGCCTGAATTCCTTCCACATACCCCCCCGTCCTAGGCACTGTATAATCCTCCGGGTTTAGCGCTTCCCCATTGATTATATTAATAATAATGCTACAGCTGCATTGCAAGTACTGTATTCACCTATGTGTGGTTGTTTTGGATTTGGGCCTCGGGTACCAATTAACCACCAAGCTGATTGTGAACAGTCCAACTCTTCTAGCACCATAAAGAATAGGCACTCAAGTACTCAATAAGGGATAGCAATTGGTAATCTATGGAACAAAGCGAGTAAGTTATTATAAGCCGAGGTAGTGGGAAAAGCATAAATGGCAGCATTGTAAGTAGGTGCAGGTCAAGTCCCAGGAGGGTGGGGGTCAGGTCCCAGGAGGGTGGGGGTCAGGTCCCAGGAGGGTGGGGGTCAGGTCACAAGAGGTTGTGGCCAGGTAAAGGGACCACAGACTCCACATAACACTCCAACGCACAATTCCACCTACTTTTCAGACACTTAATAAATCCATAAACCCCCCCACACACAATTAGGTGAGTACACACAAACTCACTGAAGAAGTTGGGCCAGGAACTGTGAATTGACCCCTGCAACCACAACTAGGTGAGTACACACACATATACAATCACTCATTCACATATGCACGCACACACACACACACACACACACGTCAAGAAGTTAGAGAAAGTACAAAGGTTTGCAACAAGGCTAGTCCCAGAGCTCAGGGGAATGCCGTACGAGGAAAGGTTGAAGGAAATTGGACTGACGACACTGGAGGACAGAAGGGTCAGGGGAGACATGATAACGACATACAAGATACTGCGGGGAACAGACAAGGTGGACAGAGAGAGGATGTTCCAGAGAGGGGACACAGAAACAAGAGGTCACAACTGGAAGCTGAAGACTCAGACGAGTCAAAGGGACTTTAGGAAGTATTTCTTCAGTCATAGAGTCGTCAGGAAGTGGAATAGCGTAGACAAGAGGTATGACAAAGCTCAGGAAGCAGAGAGGGAGAGGACCTAGTAGCGATCAGTAAAGAGGCGGGGCCAGAAGCTGAGTCTCGACTCCTGCAGCCACAATTAGGTGAGTATACACACACACACACACACACACACACACACACGCACACACACGCACGCACGCACACACACACACACACACAGACACACACACACACAGACACACACACACACGTACACACACACACGCACACACACACATGCACACACACATGCACACACATGCACACACACACGCACACACACACACGCACACACACACACCCTCCCACCCACCCACATATACAGACTCACATATACACTCCCCCCTCCCCCAACAACCTCTCACTCCTTCCCCTAATCCCTCCCCCACTCTCATTTACCCTCCTCCCCAGCTCTCCCTCTTGCCCCCCCTCTCTCTCTCTCCCATTCTCCCCCTTGCTTTTCCCTCCTCACTCCCCATATTCCCCCTCCCCACCCCTCTCCCATATAGTCACTGTCCACAGTTCCTCCTCTACCTTCCCCCCACACTCGGACAAACACACTATTAACCTAACACACAGAATTACATAAGTTTTCCATTCTGAGGCAATAAAAAAAAATGGGTTGCCAGATAGCAGGAAGGAAAACCAGCGGACAGGAGGATGAATCTGCGAAAGAAGATTGGGCAGCAGAGCCCACAAAAAGGGAGCAAAAATGGGAAAAGAAACTAGATAAACTTATCATGAGAATGGAAGAGAGGATTGATATGGTAAGCAAGAAGTGGGAGATGCAAGTCATAGCAGCAGAGGTTAGGATACTGAGATTAGAAGAGGAACTGAAAAATCTGAAACAGCCTAAAGAACTAAAGAACATTTTGGGAATGACATCAGAGGCTACTACCTCAGTCACAAATAAGGGGACTGTAGGGAAAGGAGCAAAACTGCATGTAGAAGCTCTAGCAGAGTGGACTGTAGTAAATGAAAGAGCTAAGCTATATGTGGAGGCCCTAACAGACCACAGCAGAGCCCAGGGAAAGCCGAGAAGGGGATATGACAGGCCACTGAGCCTAAGTACAATAGATAGTGAAATTGAAGTAAGGAAAGCTGCAATGGAGGTAAATAAATTGAATGAGTGGATATACAAGGATACACTGTGGGAGAAAGAAAGGGAGAGGTCAGTCTTTGTGTATGGGCTCCAGGAAGTTGAAGGGGAAACATATGAAGCAAGAAAACAAGGGAAAAAAGCAAATGAAAGCATCATAAAAGCAATAGGAGAAGATGACATGACCCAGCTGGAAAATTTTCGGAGAATAGGAGGGTTTGCAAGAAGAAGAACCCGGCCAGTGAAAGTGACTTTCAAGGCAGAATCGACTCGGAACAGGATCCTGCAGGAGAAAGCGAGATTAAGGGACATACCGGCATACAGGAAGGTGTATCTCGACCACAACAGAACACAAGAAGAAAGACAGAAACTGAGAGAGATGGTACAAAGGCGAAAGGAGGAAAGAGAGGGGATGGAGGAGACAGACAGGAGATCCCAGGCCCAGGAAGAAGATCAAATACAGCCTCCCTCACAACTTCCTATAGAAGCCCCCCAACCAGGTCAACCCCAGTGCAACCAAACATTCTAAACCAAAACACCCATGCCATATCCAATGACCCCACCCACTGCATTACAAACTCCACCCCCACAGCAACCACCCATAGCTCCCTATCAGGTCTCCCACTTCCCCAATCCCAATATACCCCCCAAGACCACAGTCTTAGAAAAGAAGTTGAAGGTGTGGTATACAAATGCAGATGGTATAACAAATAAGTGCGTGGAGTGGCATGAAAGAATCAAGGAGACATCCCCAGACATAACAGCACTCATAGAAACAAAACTCACCAGAATGATAACAGATGCAATCTTTCCAACCAGATATCAAATCCTCAGGAAAGACAGAGTGAGGAGAAGGGGAGGAGTTGCACTGCTCGTTAAAAACCAGTGGGGAAAATGGAAGGAATGGACGGCACGGGCGAAAGGGACTACTTAGTAGGAACAATCCAGTCTGAGGGACATAAGGTGATAATTGCAGTAAAGTACAACCCACCACAGAACTGCAGGAGGCTAAGAGAAGAATACGATGAGAGCAACAGTGCAATGGTCGACACACTAGCCGAGGTGGCCAGAAGAGCACTCACGGGGGGAGCAAAGTTACTAGTTATGAGTGATTTCAATGACAAGGAGATTGACTGGGAAAACCTGGAGCCCCATGGGGGTCCCGAAACATGGAGAGCCAAGATGATGGATGTGGTTCTGGAAAACCTCATGCATCAACATGTTAGAGACAACCAGAGAGAGAGATGAGGATGATCCAGCAAGACTGGACCTTGTATTCACCTTGAGTAGTTCTACATAAGAACATAAGAAAGGAGGAACACTGCAGCAGGCCTGTTGGCCCATACTAGGCAGGCCCTTTACAATTCATCCCACTAACAAATATTTGACCAACCCAATTTTCAATGCCACCCAAGAAACAAGCTCCGATGTGCAAGTCCCTCTCAAATCCAACCCCTCCCACTCATGTACTTATCCAACCTAAATTTGAAACTACCCAAAGTCCTAGCCTCAATAACCCAACTAGGTAGACTGTTCCACTCATCAACTACCCTATTTCCAAACCAATACTTTCCTATGTCCTTTCTAAATCTAAACTTATCTAATTTAAATCCATTACTGCGGGTTCTCTCTTGGAGAGATATCCTCAAGACCTTGTTAATATCCCCTTTATTAATACCTATCTTCCACTTATACACTTCGATCAGGTCTCCCCTCATTCTTCGTCTAACAAGTGAATGTAACTTAAGAGTCTTCAATCTTTCTTCATAAGGAAGATTTCTAATGCTATGTATTAATTTAGTCATCCTACGCTGAATGTTTTCTAACAAATTTATGTCCATTCTGTAATATGGAGACCAGAATTGAGCTGCATAATCTAGGTGAGGCCTTACTAATGATGTATAAAGCTGCAGTATGACCTCTGGACTTCTGTTGCTTACACTTCTTGATATAAATCCCAGTAATCTATTTGCCTTATTACGTACGCTTAGGCATTGCTGTCTTGGTTTAAGGTTGCTGCTTACCATAACCCCCAAGTCCTTTTCGCAATCTGTATGGCTAAGTTCTACATTATTTAACTTATATGTGCTAGGGTTATGGACACTCCCGAGCTTCAGAACCTTGCATTTATCTACATTGAACTGCATCTGCCACTTTTCTGACCAAGAGTAGAGTTTGTCTAAATCCTCCTGAAGTTCCCTAACATCTACGTTTGAATCAATTATCCTACCTATCTTCGTGTCATCGGCGAATTTGCTCATATCACTAGTAATTCCTTCATCAAGATCATTGATATATATTATAAACAACAACGGGCCCAAGACATCAAGATATCATGTATGAAAAGCCCCTTGGAGCTAGTGACCAAAAGTGGAGAGAGTAGCCAAACTACAAAAGGGGGAACTACTCAGGCATGAGGAACTTTCTGCAAGACAGTCAATGGGAGAGGGAACTGACAGAAAAACCAGTACAAGAAATGATGCACTATGTGACAAGAAAATGCAAGGGAGCAGAGGAAAGGTTTG
This sequence comes from Cherax quadricarinatus, assembly GCF_038502225.1. Classification (NCBI taxonomy): domain Eukaryota; kingdom Metazoa; phylum Arthropoda; class Malacostraca; order Decapoda; family Parastacidae; genus Cherax; species Cherax quadricarinatus. The sequence goes on from NC_091360.1 coordinate 10,326,623, forward strand.
TTCCCAAGGGAAACAGAAATAATGGGAAGAACAGAACGAGTCTTTGGTTCACCCAAAGGTGTAGAGAGGCAAAAACTAGGTGTACTAGAGAATGGAAAAGGTACAGAAGACAGAGAACTCAGGAAAATAAAGAGATTAGCGGAAGAGCCAGAAACAAATATGCACCGACAAGAAGGGAGGCTCAGCGACAATGTGAAAATGATATAGCATCTAAAGTCAAGTCTGACCCGAAGCTGTTGTATAGCCACATCAGGAGGAAAACAACAGTCAAGGACCAGGTAATCAGACTGAGGAAGGGTGATGGGTAGTTCACAAGAAACGACCGAGAGGTATGTGAGGAGCTCAACACGAGATTTAAAGAAGTATTTACAGCAGAAACCAGTAGGACCACAGGAAATCAGAACAGGGGGGAACACCAACAAGTGCTGGATGAGGCACACATAACCAAGGAGGAGGTGAAGAAGCTGCTGTGTGAACTTGACACCTCAAAGGCGGTGGGACCAGACATCTCTCTGTGGGTCCTAAGAGAGAGAGCAGAGAAGCTGTGTGTACCATTAACAAAGATCTTCAACACATCCATTGAAACTGGGCAACTCCCTGAGGTATGGAAGATGGCAAATGTAGTCCAAATTTTTAAAAAGGGAGACAGACAGGAGGCATTAAACTACAGACCTGTATCAATACCGTGTATAGTATACAAAGTCATGGAGAAGATCGTCAGGAGGAGAGTGGTGGAGCACCTGGAAAGAAACAAGTGTATAATTGACAACCAGCACGGTTTTAGGGAAGGAAAATCCTGTGCCACAAACCTACTGGAGTTTTATGACAAGGTGACAGAAATAAGACAAGAGAGAGAGAGGGGTGGATTGACTGCATTTTTTTGGACTGCAAGAAGGCTTTCGACACAGTTCCTCACAAGAGGTTACTGCAAAAACTAGAGGATCAGGCACACATAACAAGAAAGGCACTGCAATAGATCAGAGAATACCTGACAGGGAGGCAACAACGAGTCATGGTACGTGACGAGGTGTCAGAGTGGGCGCCTGTGACAAGCGGGGTTCCACAGGGGTCAGCCCTAGGACCTGTGCTGTTTTTGGTATATGTGAATGACATAACGGAAGGGATAGACTCAGAAGTGTCCTTGTTTGCAGATGATGTGAAGTTAATGAGAGGAATCAAATCGGACGAGGATCAGGCAGGACTACAAAGAGACCTGGACAGGCTACAAGCCTGGTCCAGCAACTGGCTCCTTGAGTTAACCCTGCCAAATCCAAAGTCATGAAGATTGGGGAGGGGCAAAGAAGACCGCAAACACAATATAGTCTAGATGGGCAAAGACTGCAAACCTCATTCAACGAAAAAGATCTGGGGGTGAGTATAACACCGAGCATATCTCCTGAGGCACACATCAATCAGGTAACTGCTGCAGCATACGGGTGTCTGGCAAACCTGCGGATAGCGTTCCGATACCTCAGTAAGGAATCGTTCAAGACTCTGTATACCATTTACGTCAAGCCCATACTGGAGGATGCAGCACCAGTTTGGAACCCACACCTGGTGAAGCACGTCAAAAAATTAGAGCAAGTACAAAGGTTTGCAACAAGACTAGTCCCAGAGTTAAGGGGATTGTCCTACGAAGAAAGGTTGAGGGAAATCGGCCTGACGACACTGGAGGACAGGAGGGTCAGGGGAGACATGATAACGACATATAAAATACTGTGCGGAATAGACAAGGTGTACAAAGACGGGATGTTCCAAAGATGGGACACAGAAACGAAAGGTCATAATTGGAAGTTGAAGACTCAGATGAGTCAAAGGGATGTTAGGAAGTATTTCTTCAGTCATAGAGTAGTCAGGCAGTGGAATTGCCTAGAAAGTGACGTAGTGGAGGCGGAAACCATACATAGTTTTAAGGCGAGGTTTGATGAAGCTCATGGAGCAGGGAGAGAGAGGACCTAGTAGCAATCAGTGAAGAGGCGGGGCCAGGAGCTATGACTCGACCCCTGCAACCACAAATAGGTGAGTACACACACACACACACACAGGATGTTCCAGAGATGGAACACAGCATCAAGGGGTGACGGTTGGAAGTTGAAGATTCAGATGAATCATAGGGATGTTAGGAAGTATTTCTTTAGTCACAGAGTTGTCAGGAAGTGGAATAGTGTGGGAAGTTATGTAGTGGAGGCAAGAGCCATACATAGCTTTAAGAAGAGGTATGATGAAGCTCATGGAGCAGGATGAGTCACCTAGTAACGACCAGTGACGAGTCCGGGCCAGGAGCTGTGAATCGACCAAAACTAGGTGAGTTCACACTGACACACACACACACAGACACACACAGACACACACACACAGACACAGACACACACACACCGCGTGGGTCCGTGGGGTGAAGACGTGGGTAACAAGGCTCCGAGATCCTTAGCGTTGTAAGGCGTGCAATAACAGCTAGCAGTAATCAGTGGTAGTGGAACGTCAGTGAACAATACTACGAGTGATAATTAAAGTTATTAGTTAAAGAAAGTGAGAGGAAAGCTGAAAACATAATATTTCAAAGCGCAAACCGTTGGGGGTCTTAGGCGCTGTTGCCACATTGGCAGCGGTAGGCCTGAAGAAGTGACGTCACGACAAGTTGTGCGCCATTATACATATAAAGTGAAGTGTATATAATGTGAAGTGTATACTATCATCAGTGAAGAGTGAAATCGCGTGAGGAAGCGGGATGTATGAGAATATATGGTTATAATCATCACGGGTGAAGGATCTCCAAAATAGGGATTTAAGGCCTACGTACGACGACTTGGTCATCAGCAGCTGGCAACTGTCACCGCAAGTTATTCGCCTATTTGTGGTTTGCATGTTGACGGCCCTGGCTGGCCTTGCATACTGTTTGATACTGGTCACTCACTCCTGCAAGCTATTACCAGAATTAGAATAGAAATAGCATAGACAGAGAATATTGTGTTGACGAGTGTGAAAAGGTAGGTGGGACAAGCTTTTAAGGGCAACATTGTAAGACGGTGCTAGGGTCAGGTCCCAGGAGGGTTGTGTCAGGTCACAAGAAGCTGCGGCCAGTCATTACACCGCACAAGACACTCTCATACACACACACACACACTCACACACACACATGCACACACGCACACAGGCAGTGTTACTACCGGTAGTTATTAGCAGTAAGAATACTTAGGAAGCTAGGAAGTCCTCTCTCAATGTTGAACAAGGAAAATGATAATAACCAGCAACAATTAATACGTAAATCCAGAAAGGACAATAAGTGGAGAGAGTAGCATAATTGGGAAAGATAAATGAGACTAAATTTGTGCCTACACGACGGATCTTTCAACCACACCACCTACCTCCCCCCTAACCCTCCCTCCCTCACACACAAGCACACACAAGTGTAGACACACACACACACACAAACACACACACACGCACACATACACACACACATACATACATAAACACATACACACACACACACACACACACACCACACACACAACCACACACACACACACACACACACCACACACACACACACCACACACACACACCACACACACACACCACACACACACACCACACGCACACACACACACACACACACACCCTCCACCACTTGACACAAACACTTGACACAAACATGTACCCCTCCTCCCCTAACCACCTCACCTTAGCCACCTACCCCTCCCCCAAACCACCTAACCCCTCCCCAAACCGTCTAACCCCCTCAACTACCTCCCTTCCTCCAATAACCATCCTCCCCCTCCAATAACCATCCTCCCCCTCCCCCATAACCATCCATCCCCTCTCTCCCCCAAACCATCTAACCCCCTCCCCCAACTATCTCTACCCCTCCAATAACCATCCTCCCCCTCCCCCACAACCATCCATCCCCTCTCCTCCTAACCATCTATTCCCCTCCCCCTAACCAGGATGAGGACAAGGGGCTCCAAGGACGAATCTGGGAGGGAGGAATGTGAGGTAGAGCTCAAAAAAAGGGAGGAAGACTGGGGAAGGAGACTAGATGAGCTGGAAAGGAAGATGGAAGAGAGGTTAGCAGCAGAATGCAGAAGGTGGAAGCAACAGGCCACAGCAGCAGAAATCAAGATAGAGAGATTAGAAGAGGAGCTGAGACATCTGAAACAGCACAGAGACAAAGATATTACAGAAGTAGCATCGGCAATGGCTACATCAAACACAGACAACAGGTCTGAAGGAAGCAAGGAAACTAAACTGTATGCAGAGGTCCTGTCAAACCCACATGGGGCCAAAACAAAGACAGGGAGCACACTAGGACAGAATGAGAGGTTGGAAGACATTGAAGGAACTAGGACATGTGCAAGGACCTTACCAGATACCTGTGGGGGCCAGGAGCAGGTGAGCAGGAAGGATAAACCCAGAAGCATAGGGGCCATAACTAGGGAAGGGACTGAAGGAAGGAACACTCCACGGGAAGAAACTAAAACACATCAGAGGATGCAATGGGAGTCACAGTGGGAGGTGGAAAGGGAGAGATCCGTGTTTGTCTATGGGCTAGACAAAGCTAAAGGGGAAACTTATGATGAAAGAAAGCAGGAGGAGAAAAAAGCGATTGAAGATATCATGAAGATGATAGGCGAGGGGGACATGACCCAGGTGGCAAATTTTGGAGAATTTGGTGGTTCACAAAGAAAAGGAATCGGCCTCTCAAAGTAATTTTCAAGGCAGAATCAACCCGAACCATGATCCTGCAGGGTAAAGCACGGCTGAGAGGCAAGCAGGAGTTCTGGAGTGTGTACCTCGATCGAGACAGAACACAGGACGAAAGGAAGACAATGAAATGGAGAGTTCAAAAACGAAAGGAGAAATGGGAGGAAGTGAAAAAGGAGAACAGAATAACCCAGGATCAAATGGAAGGACAAGCGCACCCCCCAGAAACACCTGCAGAAGGACTCCAGCCACGACACCCCCAAGGCAACTGAACAATCCAAACCAACCATCACACACCGATCCCTCTGTTTCCACCCCCAGCACCACAGTTACAGTATTAGAACAGAAGTTGAAGGTTTGGTACACAAATGCAGATGGATTAACGAATAAACATGAGGAATGGCAAGAAAGAATCAATGAGAAGTCCCCAGACATCATAGCAGTTACAGAAACAAAACTCATGGAGACAATAACAGATGCAATCTTCCCACCAGGATACCAGATCATGAGGAAAGATAGAAGGGGCAGGGGGGGAGGTGGGGTTGCTCTGCTCGTAAAAAACAGATGGAAATTCGAGAAAATGGAAGGAATAGATGAGACGGGAGAAAGAGACTACATAGCAGGTACACTTCAGTCTGGGGAACACAAAGTGGTCATTGCAGTGATGTATAATCCACCACAGAACTGCAGGAGGCCAAGAGAGGAATATAAAGAGAGCAACAGAGCAATGGTGGACACACTTGCTGAGGTGGCAAGAAGAGCTCACTCCACCAGAGCAAAGTTGCTGGTTATGGGGGATTTCAGCCACAGGGAGATTGACTGGGAAAACCTGGAGCCACATGGGGGTCCCGAAACATGGAGAACCAGGATGTTGGACGTGGTGCTGGAAAACCTCATGCACCAACATGTTAAGGACACTACCAGAGTGAGAGGGGAGGATGAACCAGCAAGATTGGACCTTGTGTTCACCCTGGGCAGCTCAGACATTGAGGACATCAAGTATGAGAGTCCCCTAGGAGCTAGCGACCACGTGGTTCTGTGCTTTGAATACATAGTAGAGCTGCAAGTGGAGAGAATAACAGGAGTTGAATGGGAAAAGCTTTACTATAAAAGAGGGGACTACATAGGGTTGAAGAACTTCCTGCGGGAGGTCCAGTGGGACAGAGAACTGGCAGGAAAGCCAGTAAATGAAATGATGGAATATGTAACAACAAAATGCAAGGAGGCAGTGGAAAGGTTTATTCCCAAGGGCAACAGTAACAACGGGAAGACCAGAACGAGCCCCTGGTTTACCCGACGGTGTAAGGAGGCAAAAACAAAGTGCAATAGAGAATGGAAAAAGTACAGAAGGCAGAGAACACACGAAAATAGGGAGATCAGTCGCAGAGCCAGGAATGAGTACGCACAGGTAAGGAGGGAGGCCCAGCAACAGTATGAAAATGACGTAGCATCGAGAATCAAGACTGAACCGAAACTGTTGTATAGCCACATCAGGAGGAAGACAACAGTCAAAGACCAGGTGATCAGATTAAGGACAGAAGGTGGAGAACTCACAAGAAATGATCAGGAGGTATGTGAGGAGCTGAACAGGAGATTTAAGGAAGTTTTTACAGTAGAGACAGGAAGGGCTGTGGGAAGACAGCACAGAAGGGAACATCAAGAGGGAATATACCAACAAGTGTTGGATGACATACGAACAACTGAGGAGGAGGTGAAGAAGCTCTTAAGTGACCTTGACACCTCAAAGGCGATGGGACCGGACAACATCTCCCCATGGGTCCTTAGAGAAGGAGCAGAGATGCTGTGCGTGCCTCTAACCACAATCTTCAACACATCCCTTGAAACTGGGCAACTACCTGAGAAATGGAAGACAGCTAATGTAGTCCCCATATTTAAGAAAAGAAACAGAAACGAGGCACTAAACTACAGACCTGTGTCTCTGACATGTATTGTGTGCAAAGTCATGGAGAAGATTATCAGGAGGAGAGTGGTCGAACACCTGGAAAGGAACAAGATTATAAATGAAAACCAGCATGGGTTCATGGAAGGCAAATCTAGTATCACAAACCTCCTGGAGTTTTATGACAAGGTAACAGAAGACACGAGAGAGAGGGGTGGGTAGATTGCGTTTTCCTAGACTGCAGGAAGGCCTTTGACACAGTTCCCCACAAGAGATTAGTGCAGAAGCTGGAGGATCAGGCGCACGTAAAAGGGAGGGTACTGCAATGGATAAGGGAATACCTGACAGGGAGGCAGCAACGAGTCATGGTACGTGAAGAGGTATCACAGTGGGCGCCTGTTACGAGCGGGGTCCCACAGGGGTCAGTTCTAGGACCAGTGCTATTTTTGATATATGTGAACGACATGATGGAAGGAATAGACTCTGAAGTGTCCCTGTTCGCAGATGACGTGAAGTTGATGAGAAGAATTAAATCGGACGAGGATGAGGCAGGACTGCAAAGAGACCTGGAGAGGCTGGACATGTGGTCCAGTAACTGGCTTCTCGAATTCAATCCAGCCAAATGCAAAGTCATGAAGATTGGGGAGGGGCAAAGAAGACCGCAGACAGAGTATAGGCTAGGTGGACAAAGACTACAGACCTCACTCAGGGAGAAAGACCTTGGGGTGACCATAACACCGAGCACATCACCGGAGGCACACATCAACCAAATAACCGCTGCAGCATACGGGCGCCTGGCAAACCTGAGAATAGCGTTCCGATACCTTAATAAGGAATCGTTCAAGACACTGTACACTGTGTATGTTAGGCCCATACTGGAGTATGCAGCACCAGTCTGGAACCCACACCTGGTCAAGCACGTCAAGAAGTTAGAGAAAGTACAAAGGTTTGCAACAAGGCTAGTCCCAGAGCTCAAGGGAATGTCGTACGAGGAAAGGTTAAGGGAAATCGGACTGACGACACTGGAGGACAGAAGGGTCAGGGGAGACATGATAACGACATACAAGATACTGCGGGGAATAGACAAGGTGGACAGAGATAGGATGTTCCAGAGAGGGGACACAGGGACAAGGGGTCACAACTGGAAGCTGAAGACTCAGACGAGTCACAGGGACGTTAGGAAGTATTTCTTCAGTCATAGAGTTGTCAGCAAGTGGAATAGCCTAGCAAGTGAAGTAGTGGAGGCAGGAACCATACATAGTTTTAAGAAGAGGTATGACAAAGCTCAGGAAGCAGAGAGAGAGAGGACCCAGTAGCGATCAGTGAAGAGGCGGGGCCAGGAGCTGAGTCTCGACCCCTGCAACCACAATTAGGTGAGTACAATTAGGTGAGTACACACACACACACACACACACACACACACAGACACACACAGGGAAATCAACCTGACGACACTGGAGGACAGGAGAGATAGGGGGGACATGATAACGACATACAAAATACTGAGGGGAATTGACAAGGTGGACAAAGACAGGATGTTCCAGAGATTGGACACAGTAACAAGGGGACACAGTTGGAAGCTAAAGACACAGATGAATCACAGGGATGTTAGGAAGTATTTCTTCAGCCACAGAGTAGTCAGTAAGTGGAATAGTTTGGGAAGCGATGTAGTGGAGGCAGGATCCATACATAGCTTTAAGCAGAGGTATGATAAAGCTCACGGCTCGGGGAGAGTGACCTAGTAGCGATCAGTGAAGAGGCGGGGCCAGGAGCTCGGACTCGACCCCCGCAACCTCAACTAGGTGAGTACAACTAGGTGAGTACACACACACACACACACACACACACACAGTAACTAACACAATGACTGCTGTAAATTCCTTCTCCACCTCCTAGGTAAAATAATTCGAAAGAATGGCGTATGAATGCTGCAATATAATTTAGATGAACACCTATATTTGTAAAGGAGAGAAAGGAAAAACAACCTACATATAGAATATGAATATGATAAATTTTTGAAAGAAGGTTGTGAAGCCTCCACCCTCCTGTGGCGGGTATATAATTGCCAGTGACTTATATCCCAAATAATATTTATATACGTATTTAAAGGTGTTGTTGTCATAGCGGAATATGACTGAATTTATTATTGTTGTTACGTTAATTTCGTTTAGGTTACAATATCAATGTTTGTGGGATTTTTATGATGTTATAATATTCATCGTTCTGGCTGTTGTGCATGTGGGCACTTCCGGTACCTTCTCCTCTCTCCCTCTCTTTCTCGCTCGCTCCGGTGAACGCGGTCCTCTGGGAACGTATTCACTTGGAAACCCTCCTCTTTTCTGCAATTTTGCAAGCTCCTGATGGTGTGTTGATTGCAACACGAAAGGCCTAGAGCTATCATTCTACTCCCCCCGTGGTTATTTTGCACACACACACGCACATATATATATAAATTTTTTGAACTAATGTTAAGATAGTTTTGGTTATAGAGCATTAATTTAGAGTGTAAGTCCCTAATCTTATGGATTTTAATGATTTTCTCACATTAAATTGAAAAAAATAGCGAAACTGAAAGAAGCAATTATTTTACGATGACGGACTGTAAAATAATTTTTAAATGACAAATAAATGAAAAAAATCAAATAATTGGGATTTTACAAAGTGTAGTAAACGTTTGTTGATGATAAAAAGTAACCAATATGGGCACAAATCGCGGATAATTCATTTTTTTTTCACATTTCGACCTTCATCTGAGGTCTTCTTCAGCAGAACAATTTTTACAGCCAGTGCAAGAGAACAAAGAAATTAATTAATAAAGATTTAATACTAAAATAATATCAGTTGCAAAATAAGAACTTAGACCAAGCAAGAGATAATTATAGGGAATTCAAATTAAAATATAATCTACAGCACTGACTCCACCTTCCTCTCTATACATTCCTCATAATACTTTCCGCACTGTCTTCTGGTAAATATTCATGGGTGTAATGGGAATTCCCATGATAACTGAGTTCATGACTGGCGAAATTGCAATGATACAATCGTCAATAACTCGCAGAACAATTTGGGATTCGAACCCATCGTAAATTAATCCTAAAATTAGCCGACCAGTGTGTTATCCACTGTACTATACTATATCCACGGTCTAATGAGATTCCTCCATCTAGGTGAATTTCTATACAGGGTAGGAAGATCAGCATGAACCCCGCTGTTCATGCAATCCAGGTTTATACAGGACTAATCTCTCAATAAGACTGCAGTGGTACATTTAGCTCAAGTCACTTCAAAGAGAGGATTCAAATCGTAATCGATTGTTAGGGTTGAGTACATATCTTCTGGAGTTAATGCAGGACTGGATTAAGTGATGTTGGCACCCCAGAGACAACAGCACGTGAGGACCCTGGCACTAAGAATTCATTGCTGCTTTTATACACATGTCATCCAGCTTTTCTTTTGTTTTCCTTCTCAGTTACATGAACGCATCTGAAAAGCAATCATTTGAAAAGCATCATATTTTTGTGTTCAGATTGTACAGAAACTATTTTTGTAAAGGACCCCTTGTGTGTGGGGGTTCAAAGACTAGCGTCCTTTTTATCCCCTTCCCTCCAATCTCACTCACTCATTGATGTCCTCCTGAAGCAATGGCATAATTCTTGGGGCGTAGGGAACTAAAAGCTGAAAGTCATATATACGAAATTATTTGGTGGGGCTCCAAGACGTAAACGATGTAAAAAGGCGTTAAAGATAGCCGTTAAAAGATAACTTTTACGAGATAGCCATTACGAAATAACAGTTAATAGATAGTATTGAGCAGTTAAGAGACAGCCTACAGGCTATTTCTTAACAGCAGTTAAGACATAGCCTGTAGGCTATCACTTAACTGCTCAATGCTATATCTTAACTGCAGTTAAGAGATAGGAAGTGCTTATGCAGCCTGTAGGCTAAGCCTGTAGAAATATATTCTTCCATCATACGCGAGACTCAAAGCTGCTTGTTCTGTATACTTTGAAATGACTGTTATCCTGTCTCTCTTCTTATTTCAAAGCTCAGCTCAGTTTAAAGTATACTGCGTCCCACAGGATGTACCCACGGATGTACCCAGGTACATAATAGGGGCAACAGATCCCTCTACCGGACCCAGCATCGAACAAGTGTTCTTCAGTTGTGATCCGAAGGCGCTGCCACTGAGAGACCGGTAATTAGTGTTTCACTGGGAAATACGAAAGAAAAGGTTTCAGTACAAGACGGAAGTGATATATCTACGGTTTACCGCTTAAGTATCGAACATAAGAACAGAGAATAAAAATATTCGCCTTCAGTGAAAAAAGACACCCAAAATAATTAAGATATTTATTCTCTGTCTTCTAGTCATCCAGACGGCTTTTAAAACAGATAATCTGATCATCTTCAGATTAAGATGAAATATGTCTCGAAAATATCCATTTTATGTTCTTAAATCCTCATCTACTGAAACAACCACACCGAGAAATTACTGAGGAACGTTGGCTGGAAATATCAGGGAAAAGCAGACTACAACTTACTGACTCCAGTAAACTTTCCTGACTGTCGGATGTTGAAGCTTTACATTTTTGTTGCGGGAAAAGAGAGAAGTTGGATTACTTGTTATATTAACAAATAAAACGAGTTTCTTCATTTTCTTTTCATTCTTATATTCTGTCTACGTATTTCAAAGTATTTCGTTTCCTCTTTCAGCTGTTTGTAGCATGTTAATATTATATTAACCCAAAACATGGATTAACATTTGTAAAGACTGTCACGCTACAAATAAGAAATAATGCACACAATTTTACAAATAAGTAAATAAAAATGGAATAACCATGAGTGATAATTAATGACTTGATAATTATCTAAAACAAATCAAAATGTCAAATTTCCTCTTTGAATTTAGAGTTAGTTGTGAATTCTTACAGCTATGTATACTGAGATGTACCAGTGAATATACCTTTAAAACTTTCTTTAATGCATATTTTGAACATTAAAATGGTATAAAATACCGACAGGTTGTTAGGTAAGACACATATGCAACAGTTAGGTATCTTTATTATGAAACGTTTCGCCTACACAGTAGGCTTCTTCAGTCAAGTACAGAAAAGTTGATAGAAGCAGAAGATACTTGAAGACGATGTAATCAGTCCATCACCCTTAAAGTTTTGAGGTGGTCAGTCCCTCAGTCTGGAGAAGAGCATTGTTCCATCGTGTTCCATCGTACTATGGAACAATGCTCTTCTCCAGACTGAGGGACTGACCACCTCAAAACTTTAAGGGTGATGGACTGATTACATCGTCTTCAAGTATCTTCTGCTTCTATCAACTTTTCTGTACTTGACTGAAGAAGCCTACTGTGTAGGCGAAACGTTTCATAATAAAGATACCTAACTGTTGCATATGTGTCTTACCTAACAATGCATATTTTGGAAATTTAAATTCTCTGACGGGTTGTGTACAGGTGACATGCAGCCTTAATGACCTTCGTAAGAATATAAAGGAAGGAGGAACACTGCAGCAGACCTACTGGCCCATACTATGCAGGTCTTTCTAAAACACAAACCCACCAACCCATTTTCAATGCTACTTTAAACTCCCAAAATATTAACCGATTTTTAATCACCATAGTGAGGGAGTGTTTATTTTGTATCTTTAGCAGTGGCCCGAAGATGACCATGCCAGACACGAGTGAGTATGTGAAGTACTCGACGGCTCTGCTGGTGACCGTGGGACTCGGGGTCTCACTGCTTCTGCTCAATGGTCTTATCTTCTTGCTGTTGTTCTGGAGGAGACCAGTCAATCACCCAGCCTGCCAGGGACATCATCACCACACTCAGGTAAGCACCACCATCACCACACTCAGGTAAGCACCACCACCACTCCATACTCAGGTAAGCACCACCACCACCACACATTCAGGTAAGCACAAGCACCACCCCCACCACACACTCGAGTAAGCGCAAGCACCACCACTACCACACACACAGGTAAGCACCACCACCACCCCACACTCAGGTAAGCCCCACCACCACCCCCACACACTCAGGTAAGCCCCACCACCACCACACACTCGGGTAAACGCAAGCACCACCACCACCACCACACACTCAGGTAAGCACCACCACCACACACTCAGGTAAGCATCACCACCACACACTCAGGTAAGCACCACCACCACACACTCAGGTAAGCACCACCACCATAACACTCAGGTAAGCACCACCACACTCAGGTAAGCACTCCCACCACCTTCACTTGAGAACCACCACCACAATAAAAACCTAAATTAAGCTCAAAACTCGAAAGGGATGTGAGAAAGGAGCAATGTGCGAAGGGTAGAGGAGAGTGAAGAGTAGGAGTGTGCCAGGGTAGAGGGTTAGGTATAGTGGAAAGCACAGCCACAGTACACAAGTATAGTGGAAAGCACAGCCACAGTACACAAGTGGTAGTACTTACTCTGAGGTTCGAACCCATAGCGTTACACATACATTTTTTTTGTGCCCATCCATAGGGCCAGGTCGCCATGAACTCGTCTCTTCTGAGAGGTGTCACGTAGCTTGTTAGTTAGCTCACTTAGCTCACACACTGAGGTCCGGGGATCGAGTCCCGGTAAGGCTGCAAAACATTAGGACGTGTTTCCATAAGACACCTGCTGTCCCTGTTCACCCGTCAGTAAAATGAGTACCTAGGTGTTAGGCGATAGGTGTGGGTCGCATCCTGGGACAAAATTGACCTGATTTGCTCGAAATTTTCTGTATAACAAAGGGCTTTCTATATAGTAGTATGTTACTTATGTCAGCTAGGCCTGTTTACCTTGTGTATGTACCTGTAGAAATAAAGATATTATTATTATTACTACATAGGATCGAGCCTTCGCATTTCCCAAACAAAAAATAAAACTGTCGTTGCCTGGTGGTTAAAGTCGTGGCTGTCATCAGTGAGATTTGGGGATCAAATTCCGGGCTGGAAAGAAAGATAAAACTTACCCGGCGCCTTAGCCAGGACTATACACTCACTTATCCTTAGAGATCACTGATAATGCTACCACAACCCCGCATAGGTCAGAATCCCCACCACTACAGCCATCTCCACTAACAGATAAAGTCTTTCAGTCATTATACCACCCATATTCATTATATAAAGCACGATCATTATACCACACATAATAAAAAAGTTAGTAAAGCATATTAAGAAGTTATTCTAACATTTAATCTTTTTTTTGTATACTGCCCACGTAAATTATCGAAGTTTCCATCAGCACAAGGAAATTAGTGTAACTATTGTTTACTTTCAAATAACGTAACAAAATGCCCATCAAAGAGCTTGTAAGACTTGTCAACTATTCCATGATGGTGTGTACAGACCTGTCAACTGTTCTTGATGGTGTGTGTACAGGAGGGGTCTTCGATGCCTCGCGTTGGTTCTGTGATGAGCCTTGGTGGTCTCGGTGGATCTTACGGAGGTCCTCCAGACTGCATCAAGGCATCCTACGAGAAACTCCATCTCACAGCAGACGAACTGCAGCATCTTACCAGGCAAGTGCTCTACCACCTTCCTTCCTTCCTCAGTGCTGAACTGCTTTCTTCTACCTCAAGCATGTATTACTTGTGATATACCATTTTTCTCAGTGCTCTTCAGCTCTGTTCTACCTTATTTATGTTTCTAGTGTTGTGTCCTTCGTTCCTCAGTGTTATTTTGCTTTGTAATTCATCAGTCATGTGATGTTATACACAAATAATCCGCAAATAAGAGAATGAAACTTATGACGACGTTTCGGTCAGACTTGGAACTTCAACTAGTGTGGAAGAGGGAACCTGTGTATAATTCAGGATATTTATTAAATGAAGATTAAGACACATGTGGAGCAGTTAGTTAACTTCATTGTTGAAATGATTCTTTACACAGTAGGCTTCTTCTGTCAAATACAGAAGCAGCTGGTGTAGTAGTTTCAACAAAAAATATACTCAACTGCTGCACATGTGTCTTAATCTTCAGCCTGTCGGTCTTTTATACCATTTTCAACATTTATTAAATACCCTGAACGTACAAAAGTGTCACTTTACACAATCAGTCAGTATTATAATACCATTTACAACGGAGTGTTGTAAGTGCTGTATTCTCGCCTCTCAGTGTTGTGTGTAGCTTTGTTACTTCATAAAATTGCTTAGAAATCACTACAGTGAATTGGAGAAAACTCTTAGGATTTTTAGGGTAAATTTAGAGAATTAATTCCATGCTGTGCGTAAGCTGCGAGTTGTTTTCTGTTTGATCGTCCTTACACTCTTACAGCAATGGTTTTTGGTTCGTGTTTTCTGGCCCAAAAGAGAAAAATATTGTAGTTGGCTGTTTCCAGCTCATTTTCGCACCACGAGTGATAAAAGTTCACACTACGGAACTGGTCTGGAGTTTTACAACTCACTCGCCATGGGTTCGAAACCCCACCCGTGCCGTGGTTTGTTTGCAGTCGCGTTATTACGAATATGCGAGTCATGATAAAACTTCACATTTTAACGTTTCGCCTTATTCGACCACTTCAGTGCCAGATTTTCTGCGGTTGTTAACATTATCTTTTTAACTTTTCCTTAATAATCCTATCCAACCTACAGATAAAACGTGATTAGAAAAAGAACGAGAGCGTTAAAACACTGAATAAAACATCATGAAAAATGCCATAATAAGATGGAAACAGGTTGGCGGTTTACGTAAAGTTGTACACTCTCTTCGTTAAGACTCGTAGCGCGAGTTCTCGTTTCACTGTCTTATTTTTAAGCAGCTTCTTTGCACTCAATATTTAGCCTTATCTCACTAACTCACAGGTAAGGACCCACAAGGGGTCAAGGGAAAATGGGGACAGGTGAAGAATAGTGGAAGGAGAGGAAAGGCTAAGCTAGACCCAGTAGCAAAGGCGAGATCTCAGGCAATGGCAGACTCAATATATACCTATACGTTTAGGTAGCCTGTAGCTTTGGGAATAGGTTGGACAAATATGCAGGCTGGAGAGGATGAATTTGAGAAAGACCTGCCTGGTATGGGCCAGAAGACATGCTGCAGTATTCCTCCATCCTTATGTTCTTATATTCAAGATTAGTAGAGAGTGGATCGAGCCTCCACTACTCCTTAATGATCGACATGGGCTTTGCATTTCAAATAAAAAAGATTAAAAAAAATTAGGAAGAATGATATGCGTTTCGGTCCGTCCTGGACCAATATTAAAACCAAGTTGAAAATGGTATGAAGACCATTTTATTCAAGGTACTGTGACCTCTATTACAGTAATCTACATATTACTGCTGGTATATATTACCAACAAGCTGATGAAGGAGACATTTGCAACACCTGGGTATTTTTATTGGCAAAAATTTTAGCCTGCAGAACAGCCTTCTTCAGTTGGTTATAGGTGAATACAGATGTGGATGCAGGAGTAGCAGAATGAATGCTTCACCCTCAGTTGCAGGTGGTCAGTCCCTCAAGCTTGAAGGACTGACCACGAGCACAAAAAGGAAAGAACTTGTTAGGTGATCGGTGGCAATACAGAATAATCAACACAGCAGAAGTGCGTAATATAAAAATATTACTGACACCTAAAGGCTGAATCCCAGGAGAGCCGAGATGACTGAGTCTGACCACAGTCACATTTCTTGGGGCAATGCGTGTCGCTCTGAAATTGAATTCTGAAGTCACGGGGAAATCTCACGTCAATCTGACATAAATAATTATAAAGGTAAACAAACGGATCATCGGTGTTACGATCGATTAGAATGGGGAATGGAAGATGGAAGACACCAGGCTAGGATGATGAATAAAGAGGGAAGATGAATGAATGATGACGGAGACAGTAGATTAGGAGGAAGGAGGGAGAATAATGAATAAGGATAAGATTAGATATCTATTATAGTTCTCTTCGAACAGAGGACAGTCATGAGTTGTACTGTGCAATTGATTGTCCCGGGGCTCTACAAACACTAACACCTTCACTCCCTTACCCAAACATCACACTAGCACCACCACACGCACCACCACACAACCATACTCTAACACTGTCATACACTAACACTACCACGAACCACACACTACCGCCACACACTAACTCAACACCCAACACACTAACATCAGCACTACACACTACCACCACCACAATTGATAAGACTAAAAAAGAAAGGAGGGGAGCTTATTATAAACGAGCAGGTCTACTTGGAAGTGAACAAATTATTTAAGGAGATATTCTCAGTAGAAACAAGAACATTACCAGAGAGTCAAGGAGGAAGAGTGCACCAACGAGTACTGGACACAATATACACAATGGGAGAAGAGATGGAGAAACTACTGAGGAAGAGAGACGCATGGGACCAGACAACATCTCTGCGTGAATTCTCAGAGAGGGAGCAGACGAACTGTGTGAACGTCTGGGATCAATCTTCAACTAGTCATTGGAAATAAGACAACTACTTTTGGTGTGGAAAACAGCTAATGTAGTCTTGCTGTTTAAGGAAGGAGACAGGTAGCATTAAACTATGGGCTATTATCTCTGATATGCATAGTGTGCAAGGTTGTTGAGAACATTATTAGGTGAAGAAAATGAGAAAATTCAAAACCGTCAATAAATGCTATCTCGAAAGTCTGCTAGAGTTCTATGACAAGGTAACTAAAGTTAATCAAAAGAGAGACGGATGGTTGGGCTGAATATTTTTGGACAGTAAGAAGTTTGATACAGCAATTCACAAGAGACTAGGATTAAAGCTAGAGGTGTAGGCAGAAATAACAGGGAAAGAACTAGAGTTGATCAAGGAATGAGCTGGTGTTCCACAAGGTTCAGTACTTCGACCAATACAGTTTCCTGTTTGCATCATTGACACGAGGAAATGACGGAAAATTAACTACAATATAAACACGAGCAGACCAGGACCACGAAAGATTACAAATGGTTCTGGACGAAGTACAAGACCAAGAAAAAGAAATCCTAAGAAAACAATTCTAAAAAAATAGCATACGCTGACTAATTTGTAAACAAGGAGAAAAAAAAGCAAATATCAACTGTTACAAAACCTCAGCTCAGAGAAAACAACCCCATATAGCAAATGTTAACTCATGGTACCCTAACATCAAGGTACATTTAACCATCTCAGCAAATTAACCAACATAATCACGTCCTATCTCATCAAACTAGGATCTCTCTTTTTCAAGAAACACAAACATTCAGCTACACAAGACACCACGAGTTTACCAAATAGAATGTAAAGACAGCAACCAAATATACACAGGACAGACTGGAGGAGCTCTATCTACAAGGATCATCGAACACCAAAGGGCAGTCGTTATGTAAAGAACAATTCAGCCATTTTACAACATGACAACAAAAGCAATCACAATATTCATTGGGAAGCTGCCAGCATCAAACGCAAATGACATCACAGCTACAAAATCATAGAATCTGCCCTCATAGCTACCAATCCTAATTTTAGGATCTCGCAGGGGCAATGGAACCTAGATATCATTTCAAAATTCACCCTCAAGAAGAATATACCAGCGACTAACCTAACACAGAACACCAACACAAGAACATTAATCACATAGCACAGAGGAACTTCCAACCCAAATATTTAGTTTCACACAGGTCCTGTCTTCTTTACCACTCATTACTTGACATGCCCCTTCATGTGCCACTTATGTATCTGCAGAAGAGGATACAAGAAAAGGATCGAAATGTGCAGATCAGTTAATCTTCTGAGTATCTATCTCCATGTGGATTATATTATATATATATATATATATATATATATATATATATATATATATATATATATATATATATATATATATATATATATATATATATATATATATATATATATATATATATATATATATATATATATATATATATATATATATATATATATATATATATATATATATATATATATATATAAAATGTATATATATATAATTCAACAAGTCGGCCGTCTCCCACAGAAGCAGGGTGACCCAAAAAGAAAGAAAAATCCAAAAAAGAAAATACTTTCATCATTCAACACTTTCACCTCACTCACACAATCACTGTTTTTGCAAGGGTGCTAAGAATACAACAGTTTACAAGTATATACGTATAAAGATACACAACATATACCTCCAAACTGCCAATATCCTAAACCCCTCCTTTAAAGTGCAGGCGTTGCACTTCCCATTTCCAGGACTCAAGTCCGGCTATATAAAATAACCGGTTTCCCTGAATCCCTTCACTAAATGTTAAAATGCTCACACTCCAACAGCTCGTCAGGTCCCAAATACCATTCGTCTCCATTCACTCCTATCGAACACGCTCCCGCACGCTTGCTGGAAGTCCAAATCCCTCGCCCACAAAACCTCCCTTACCCCCTTCCTCCAACCTTATCGAGGAAGACCCCTACCCCGCCTTCCTTTCCCTACAGATTTAAATGCTCTCCATGTCATTCTACTTTGATCCATTTTCTCTAAATGAACATACCACCTCAACAAACGCTCTTCAGCCCTCTGACTAATACTTTTATTAACTCCACACCTCCTAATTTCCACACTGCAAATTTTCTGTATAATATTTACACCACACATTGCTCTTACACAGAACATCTCCACTGCCTCCAACCGCCTCCTCGCTGCAGCATTTACAACCCAAGCTTCACACCCATATAAGTGTGTTGGTACTACTTTCATAAATTCCCTTCTTTGCCTTCATAGATAACATTTTTTACCTCCACATATACCTCAATGCACCACTCACCTTTTTTCCTTTATCATTCTATGATTAATCTCATCCTTCATAAGTCCATCTGCTGACACGTCAACTCCCAAATATCTGAAAACATTCACTTCTTCCATACTCCTCCTCGACAAATTAATATCCAATTTTTCTTGATCTAAATCATTTGATACCCTCATCACCTTACTCTTTTCTATGTTCACTTTCAGCTTTCTACCTTTACACACACTCCCAAATTCGTCCACTAACCTTTGCAATTTTTCTTTAGAATCTCCCATAAGCACAGTATCATCAGCAAAAAGTAACTGTCACTTCCCATTTTGTATTTAATTCTCCATAATTTAATCCCACCCCTCTCCCGAACACCCTAGCATTTACTTCTTTTACAACCCCATCTATAAATATATTAAACAACCATGGTGACAATACACATCCCTGTCTAAGACCTACTTTTACCGGGAAGTAGTCTCCCTCTCTTCTACACACCCTAACCTGAGCCTCACTATCCTCATAAAAACTCTTTACAGCATTTAGTAACTTACCACCTATTCCATATACTTGCAACATCTGCCACATTGCTCCCCTATCCACTATCATATGCCTTTTCTAAATCCATAAATGCAATAAAAACTTCCCTACCTTTAACTAAACACTATTCACATATATGCTTCAATGTAGACACGTGATCTACACATCCCCTATCCACTCTAAAACCTCCTTGCTCATCCACAATTCTACATTCTGTCTTACGTCTAATTCTTTCATTAATAACCCTACCGTACACTTTTCCTGGTATACTCGGTAAATTTATTCCTCCATAATTTTTACAATCTCTTTTGTCCCCCTTTCCTTTGTATAAAGGGACTATACATGCTCTCCGCCAATCCCTAGGTACCTTCCCCTCTTTCATACATTTATTAAGCAAAAATACCAACCACTCCAATACTATATCCCCCCCTGCTTTTAACATTTCTGTCATGATCCCGTCAGTTCCAGCTGCTTTACCCCCTTTCATTATATGTAATGCCTCACGCACCTCCCCCACACTCAAATCCTCCTCTTCATTCCTTAAAGATGGTATACCTCCCTAGCCAGTGCATGAAATTACCGCCTCCCTTTCTTCGTCGACATTTAAAAGTTCCTCAAAACATTCTCGCCATCTACCCAAAACCTCCATCTCCCCATCTACTAACTCCCCTTCTCTGTTTTTAACTGACAAATCCATTTGTTCTCTAGGCTTTCTTAACTTGTTTAACTCACACCAAAATTTTTTCTTATTTTCATTAAAATTTCTTGACAGTGCCTCTCCCACTCTATCATCTGCTCTCCTTTTGCACTCTCTCACCACTCTCTTCACCTTTCTTTTACTCTCCATATACTCTTCTTATAACACTTCTGCTTTGTAAATACCTCTCATAAGCTAACTTTTTCTCTTTTATCACACCCTTTACATCATTCCACCAGTCACTCCTTTTTCCTCCTGCACCCACCCTCCTATAACCACAAACTTCTGCCCCACATTCTAATACTGCATTTATAAAATTATTGCAACCCTCTTCAACCCCCCCCCCCCCACTAGTACTTGCACCAGCCCACCTTTCTGCCAATAGTTGCTTATATCTCACCCGAACTTCCTCCTCCCTTAGTTAATACACTTTCACGTCCCTCTTACTTGTTGTTGCCATTTTCCTCTTGTCCCATCTACCTCGTACTCTACCTGTAGCTACAACTAATTAATGATCCGATATATCAGTTGCCCCTCTATAAACGTGTACATCCTGGAGCCTACCCATCAACCTTTTATCCGCCAATACATAATCTAACAAACTACTTTCATTACGTGCTATATCATACCTTGTATATTTATTTATCCTCTTTTTCATGAAATATGTATTACTTATTACCAAACCTCTTTCTACACATACAATTAAAGGCTCCCCATTTTCATTTACCCCTGGCACCCCAAATTTACCTACTACTCCCCCCACATTTTTACCCACTTTAGCATTAAAATCCGAAACCACATGTACTCTCACACTTGGTTCAAAACTCCCCACGCATTCACTCAACATTTCCCAAAATCAATCTCTCTCTACACTTCTCTCTTCCCGAGGTGCATATACGCTTAGTATAAACCACTTCTCACATCCTTTATTTTACTCCACATAATCCTTGAATTAATACATTTATGGTCCCTCTTTTCCTGCCATAACTTATCCTTCAACATTATTGCTACTTCTTGAGCTCTAACTCTGTTTGAAACCCCTGACCTAATCCTATTTATTCCTCTCCACTGAAACTCTCCCACCCCCTTCAGCTTTGTTTCACTTAAAGCCAGGACATCCAGCTTCTTCTCATTAAAAACATCCACAATCATCTCTTTCTTATCATTTTCACAACATCCACGCACATTCAGACTTCCCACTTTGACAATTTTCTTCTTATTCTTTTCAGTAATTATTACAGGAAAAGGGGTTACTAGCCCATTGTTCCCGTCATTTTAGTTGACTTTTACAACACGCATGGCTTACGGAGGAAAGATTCTTGTTCCACTTCCCCATGGATATAAAAGGAAAAGTAATAAGAACAAGAGCTATTAAGGTAAAATCAAAGAAAACTCAGATGACTGCGTATAAATAAACGTGTACATGTATGTTTAGTGTGACCTAAGTGTAAGTAGAAGTAGCAAGACGTACGTAATCCTATTTTAGTAATCTTGCATACCTATTTATTCCCACCAAGGCAGGGTATATATATATATGTCTTGCCAAAAGGGTGCTTTACACTAAAGTATGCAACATTAACACCCCTCCTTCAGAGTGCAGGCACTGTACTTCCCATCTCCAGGACTCAAGTCCGGCCTGCCGGTTTCCCTGAACCCCATCATAAATGTTACTTTGCTCACACTTCATCAAGTATTAAAAACCATTTGTCTCCATTCACTCCTATCAAACACGCTCACGCATGCCTGCTGGAAGTCCAAGCCCCTCGCACACAAAACCTCCTTTACCTTTCCTAGGCCGACCCCTACACTACACACACTCTTGAAGTCATTCTGTTTCGCTCCATTCTCTCTACATGTCCGAACCACCTCAACAACCCTTCCTCAGCCCTCTGGACAACAGTTTTGGTAATCCCGCACCTCCTCCTAACAAACTACGAATTCTCTGCATTATATTCTTGCTCTCACATGACATCTCCACTGAAAGGACCTAATTTTAAGTGAGTTGTTGCTAAATGTTTCCTTGTTCTTATGTTGTGACCAGTTTTACTTCTATTCGAATTTTCCCTATAAATTAAAGCATGATATATATATATATATATATATATATATATATATATATATATATATATATATATATATATATATATATATATATATATATCATACACACACACACACACAATCTCTACGTCCACAGCAGGACTCGAACCTGAAGATAATGTTGAGAAAACAAACTGTAAGATGGAGAGAAATTCTGAGCAGTATGATAAAAGAAAGTTTTAAGCTTCTTAAAAATCTCCTCTGTTTCCTTGTTCTTATGTTGTGACCATTCCAAACGCCAAAAGAACAAAGACACACATGCTATCTTGAAGGCTTCGACTCATGCCGACTCCATGAATTATAAATTAAAGGAGTCCCTCGAATCTCTAACCTTAGTGTTACAAATTGCGTCAAGATATTATAATATGTAGACAGTGTGTAGTGTTGATAGTGTAGTGTAATATACTTATGTCGTAAAACATGTTACCCAAATACATTAAATTTTGGATACGATTTTCTCGGCGAGACAGAAGTAAAATAAAAATGGACATATACTATCACAGATAAAATGATTTAAAGTATACTGCAGAAAAAATGACACGTTTCAGAAAAACCATTTGTGTGTGCATTTCTTATCTCTGCGTAGAGTTTTATCAAGTTACGACCTGATAAAGCTCTGCCAAAAAGGAAATGTTGGCGCGATTAATGTCTGCTTTGCAACAGGTGTTCTTTCATGACAAGAAAAATAATTAGAGAGTCAGGAAAGAGCAGAGATCCCATTGCAATGGCAGGAAACAGCAGAGATCCCATTGCAATGGCAGGAAGCAGCAGAGGCCATATGGCAATAACAGGAAGCAGCAGAGATCATATTGCAATGGCAGGAAGCAGCAGAGATCATATTTCAATGGCAGGAAGCAGCAGAGATCCCGTTGCAATGGCAGAAAACGGTAAAGACAATAATCCCACCATAAGATATTCTGCTTCTGCAGGAGACCACTTTATTAACTTCCACTGCGTTGAGAGACCCAAACTTTTCTGTATATTAAAATAGCCATTATCATACACAAGGGCCACTTCCAGTTTTCCCGAGACGTAGCGCTTTTGTCTTAAAGAAATAATTAAATCTCTGCAGGTTTCGTAAAAGAAAAAAATTATCTTGCATAAAGTCTGAGCTCAGAAAAAGTCTCAAAAGAATCAAAATGACACGAGAGAAAAAGAATTAAGTTTGTTACTTAACTCACAAAATAGTTTTGTTTTAATCATGGGAAAGCCCTAAGCCCGTAGGGGATCAATACGCGTCTGGGAAGAGGAAGTAATTAGGCTTGATCAAGGGAGCTCAACTAACTTTTCTGATCAAAAGCCTTTCACAAGAAACAATGTACTTATTGACAGAGATTTAATGTTTGTCTGGAAACGGTTTATTTTGTAGAATGAAAATTATGTTTTATCATCAACCAGCGAAAATCGATCTGAGCATAACAAAAAATATATATCATAGATATAATGTAATATTAAATAAATTTAATTGGATCAATGAATAATATATATATATATATATATATATATATATATATATATATATATATATATATATATATATATATATATATATATATATATACACACACACATTTACTAAAGAGTTAATTAAATTAATATAAAAAGTAGAAATGGTGAAGTAAACGCAGTGCTTACAATGAGTCTTGGACGAATTAACCGCTAGGCTGCTGCTTCCTTGGAAGTTTAAGCACACAACTCCTTTCTAGACTTTTGTTATCATTGCGGTAGTTAAACATAATTGTAGTCAAGGCTTTTATATTATTACCTTGCATAATGGACACCGGGCATTTATGCTGTATATTAGACTACAATTTTCGTGTGTAATTTCTTTCACTACCATCATTTTTGTTCAATGGTAACTATCATTTTAATACTACGAATTATTTGTTGCTAGGAAAATAACTTGGTGCTGTCGGAGCACAACTTGTTTCTTTTGTAAGTAATAAATGTAAAAAAAATGAAAAATAGTTACTATGGTAATTATTCCGATGATATTGACAGCCCACACCCACTTTGTCTGGAGGCAGATGCCAGTTGCGCTCTTCCCCACACTCGCCTTGTCAGGAGGTGGGTGTGAAAGACTTTCACCCCGACACCCACCTAGTCATGAGGAAGATGTGAAGGATTCTCATTCCCACACCCACCTTGTCGTAAGGCAGATGTGAAAGACTCACCCTCCACACCCACCTTGTCATGAGGCATATGTGAGGGACAGCTCATTCCCACACTCGCCTTGTCAGGAGGCGGGTGTAAAGGACTCATGGCCCGGCACCTGTCAGGTCAGAAGATGGGTGTGGGGGAGACACACCTGATGAGCTTTGGTTGGAAACATACGGCATTTGTTTCTGAAATCAGTACAAAAAAGACTGAAAATGTTCCACTAATGATAAAGAAAAATCTCCCTTATCCTCTACTTGCCAAGGTAGTGCTCCGCCCAACTGACATTACTGTTTGGAAACATGTATGGTTTTAAAATAATGTGGCTCTCAAAATAATGCACCAGCATCCAGAACGTCACTGTTCTCTTCAAGTTAAGATTTTGGAATGCTGCACAGCTTTAACTAGAAAGCCAGTGACAAAGTGTCCACACATACAATTGGATGAGATTTTTGCATTGTAATCCGTGATAAACACGTAGCAATGTGCGCTTGAAATATATCCCTCAAACCTCATGTACTGTATATGCCATCTTTGTACCAGCAATGTATCTCTTAAATATTGTGTACCATATTAAGTAATAAAATATACCTATTAGTATAAAATATAGGGAGGTACCACCTGTGGAACTGTGCTGGGGATCCTCATCCTCAGAGAAAATAATAAACTTGCTTCAGAGAAAACTCTATATTCTCCCTGGAGCTGTTTAAATATTTTCTTCTCCTTCCACCCCTATATTCTATGTAAACTTTATTTAAAGACAAAATGCATTAACAAAAATACAATAGGAAGTAGAACATACATAGCCTACATTTCAAACCCTTCATTCAGCTCCCCGGCGGTGGGCTGCGTGCCCAGGCATATTCTTGTAAGTATATATGCCGTGCCGAATAGGTAAAACTTGCGATTTTGGCTTAAATAGCAACGCTCTTCTTGCCGAACAAGGCAAGCGAAAATTTGTGTATGTAGTAATTTCGCAAAAATCATTCTGAACCTAACGAAAAAAAATATATTTCCTTGTGTTTGTGTATTATTAAATTATTGTAAACTTATCTAAAATATATTTAACTGGATAAGGCTAAATTAAATTGAGCTTCTTATAGAAAGGTTAGGGAAGTTTTCTAAAGGTACTTTTGGTACAAAATTATTAATTTTTACATTAACATATATGAAAAAATATATCTTTAAACGTATAAGAGAAAATTTTTGAAAGAACTTAATTTTAAACGTGTTCTTGCTAACTGACCAACTTTACCTATTCATCACGACATTATATATATAAGGGAATGTATAAAAGTATAATGGTACCAACAGTCTTATATTGGTGTGAAGCTTGGGCAATGTGTGGTGTAAATATTAAGCAGAAAATTCAAAGTGTGGAAATTAGGAGAAGGTGTGGAGTTGATAAAAGTATTAGTCAGAGGGCAGAAGAGGGGTTGTTGAGGTGGTTTGGTCATTTAGAGAGAATGGATCAAAGTAGAATGACATGGAGAGCGTATAAATCTGTAGGGGAAGGAAGGCGGGGTAGGGGTCGTCCTCGAAAAGGTTGGAGGGAGGGGGTAAAGGAGGTGTTGTGGGCTAGGGGCTTGGACTTCCAGCAAGCGTGCGTAAGCGCGTTAGAAGTAAATGGAGACGAATGGTATTTGGGACATGACGAGCTGTTGGAGTGTGAGCAGGGTAATATTAAGTGAAGGGATTCAGGGAAACCGGTTATTTTTATATGGCCAGACTTGAGTCCTGGAAATGGGAAGTACAATGCCTGCACTTTAAAGGAGGAGTTTAGGATATTGGCAGTTTGGAGGGATATGTTGTATATCTTTATACGTATATGCTTCTAAACTGTTGTATTCTGAGCACCTCTGCAAAAACAGTGATTATGTGCGAGTGAAGTGAAAGTGTTGAATGATGAAAGTATTTTCTTTTTGGGGATTTTCTTTCTTTTTGGGTCACCCTGCCTCGGTGGGAAACGGCCGACTTATATATATATATATATATATATATATATATATATATATATATATATATATATATATATATATCCAGCTTCGGAGGAGCTGTAGGAGATTCATAACCTATGATATACTGTACCAATGTATTCATGCTTGTGTTTTCTGTCAGTGTATTCTGTCTATTAATAAAGTTCACATTTAGCTTAAAAATATAGGAGGTGGTAGGAGAAGAAAATATTCAAACAGCTCCGGGGAGAACCTTGAGTTTTCCCTGAGGTACGTTTATTGTCTTCTCTGAGGATGAGGGTCCCCAATCCAGCCATAGAGGTGGTACTTCCCTATATAGTTATATATATATATATATATAGTTATATATATATATATATAGTTATATATATATATATATATATATATATATATATATATATATATATATATATATATATATATATATATATATAGAGAGAGAGAGAGAGAGAGAGAGAGAGAGAGAGAGAGCAAGAGAGGAAAAAGAGAGCGCGAGAACGAAAATGCGAGAGAGCGAGGAGGAAAGCAAGGGCCTGAGAGAGAGAGAGAGAGAGAGAGAGAGAGAGAGAGAGAGATCCTGGTGCAGTCAGTAGGCTTTTAATGTAATAAAGCAAACGATGAGAGGACTCCCCAGACTGACTCTTGTGAAGAGAGACTGTTTGGAGTAGAGGACATCAGAGGTGCCTCGGAAGACAAAACTATTCAATTATAACACTGAACCGTCTTTGTCATCACAACGCTAAAATTTGCATAAACTCAATCTGCATAAAAGCGAATTGGTGTCAGTGCTTTTTGTGTGTCATGATTAGGATTTGTTTATCAGCGAGTATGATTTGTTATGTACATACAAAGAGCGGTGCTACAAAGAGTAATGGGCTTTAATAATCCAGACGACAGGAACAACCCAGGTAAACAGAATAATTAGTTTGTTAGATTTAACACATATTGCGTACACGTTGATTACGGTAGAGTGTACTGACCGCTGTTCGAGCCCCCTCGTCCACCTAGCTATTTATTCATGTACAGTTTATTGCAACTTAAATTTGAGTTCTTAGACGATGTGGCCTTGAGGGGGGGGGGGGGAAGAATAGATCTAGTGTTTAAGTTCTTGGGCAGAGGGAAGGAGTTCAGTTGGGCTACAGCTGGTGCCTCTGATGGAATATAATACAAGTATTACCTTCGAATCCTTCCCATTAGAGCCTGGGTTAGCCTGGACGGTAGAGCGTCGGACAGTCAATTAAAGGACTGCGGTTCGAGCAACTTGTCCACCCTTCTGTTTAATTCACCTACAGTTGTTCATTACAAATTAATTTGAGTTCGTTTAAAATAATGATCAAAGTTTGCTCTCAGAATATATTCTGTACTACAATGTGGTTTCTTTATTAGGTTTAAATCTCTCGGCGACGCAGTGCTCACCAAGGCTACATCTCACGTGTTTACCAGTCACGAATACTATAATTCCTGAAACCGGGATTTAATTAAGTACGTCTCATTGTGTGTGTTTATATATAAATATACATATATATATATATATATATATATATATATATATATATATATATATATATATAACACACACACACACACACACACACACACACGACACGTCACAGTTTACGGCGTATTCACGTCACAGCATAAATACTCTGAGCAATAATTAAAGATTTTTAAATCAAATACACAAAATATTTAATCATGTGTATTGTGTAAAACGGAATTATTAATATTATAGAAGTGATGGTTTTGTGTGAGTGAACGTAAACAAAGGCTGGGTCGGGACCCCATGCCTCTGCGATTTTTAATCTCTGGATGGACGGGGAAGCATTAAACGAATTGGAGTACAACTCTCACTCGTGATTGAGATACTGTACCTTTATAACTCAGACACTCTGTTTGACAGCGCTGCACACTGCTGGCAACAGCCATTATGATGAAACACTGGGTGATAGACAGCACACTGCTGGCAACAGCCATTATGAAGAAACACTGGGTGATAGACAGCACACTGCTGGCAACACAGCCATTATGAAGAAACACTGGGTGATAGACAGCACACTGCTGGCAACACAGCCATGATGAAGAAACGCTGGGTGATAGACAGCACACTGCTGGTAACACAGCCATGATGAAGAAACACTGGGTGATAACACTGGGTGATAGACAGCACACTGCTGGTAACACAGCCATGATGAAAAAACACTGGGTGATAGCCACAGGGTGATAGACAGCACTGCTGGTAACACATGATGAAGAAACCATGATGAAGGGTGATAACAGCACTGGGTGATAGACAGCACACTGCTGGTAACACAGCCATGATGAAGAAACACTGGGTAATAGACAGCACACTGCTGGCAACACAGCCATGATGAAGAAACACTGGGTGATAGACAGCACACTGCTGGTAACACAGCCATGATGAAGAAACACTGGGTGATAGACAGCACACTGCTGGTAACACAGCCATGATGAAGAAACACTGGGTGATAGACAGCACACTGCTGGCAACACAGCCATGATGAAGAAACACTGGTAGACAGCACAACACACTTCTGGCATCACTAGTAGTACGTGAGCTGCGAATAAACCAGTGGAGAATAAATACATAGAAGACTGATTTTAACTTAGTAATATTGTTCTTATGCTTTTAAAAGTAAAGAAAAAACAGAGAATTGTCTCTATGTTAATCAAGCTGAGGTTCTATCGTC
The DNA here is from genome assembly GCF_038502225.1 of Cherax quadricarinatus. Taxonomy (NCBI): domain Eukaryota; kingdom Metazoa; phylum Arthropoda; class Malacostraca; order Decapoda; family Parastacidae; genus Cherax; species Cherax quadricarinatus. Next base: position 10,356,129 of record NC_091360.1, read on the forward strand.
GTTTTTGAACTACAAATAAGCTGGTCAAAAATGGAATGAAGAGTAGAATAATGAGATGTTTTCACGTTAATTAAATAAATGCGATGAAATACAAATAAACAACGTTGGGAAAAAAACACCAGAAGAATAAACAAGGTTGGGGGGGGAAAAAACCCACCAAAGGAACACAGTAATAGTCACAAAAGTATACCTTTATTTTTTCAACTCACACAGTTTAAATTTGCGTGTTAAAGGGTGTTGCTAATAACAAAGACCACCACATTTAATATTAAATATTAATAAAGCTTTTATATGCTGGGATTCGCATTTAACATGTTCAAAGCTAACTTACAGTTCAGATAGAAAGGTTTATTGATTTCCTCGACAAACTCTGGATTAGTTGTGAATTAAGTCATGGTTTGGTCACTTTAATTATTCCAGTTAATGTTTGTGTTGAGTATAATGCATAAAAGATAAGTCAAGTGTATTGTCTTCCATATATGAATTATAAGATAATGCTCGTGCGTGTTCCCAGGCTACAATTTGACCACTGCTTTTTATGTAAACAAAGTAGCCGTTACATTCTGAGCTGCGTTTATGGAATGTTTGTGCTGCAGTATAATGTGATCATTGTTTCACCCACACAGTGGCTTTTTCAGAGGCTGCTCACTTTGTGAAACTCATGTTAGAGCAGTTACATTGTTTTGTCTGTACTTAAGGGCTCATTTACTGTGTAGTGGGCATTTACTGTGTAGTGTGTAGGGCCTTTACTTTGTAGTGTGAAGGGCATTTACTGTGTTGGGGCATTTACTGTGTAGTGTGTAGGGGCATTTACTGTGTAGTGTGTAGGGACATTTACTGTGTAGTGTGTAGGGGCATTTACTGTGTAGTGTGTAGGGGCATTTACTGTGTAGTGTGTAGGGGCATTTACTGTGTAGTGTTTAGGGGCATTTACTGTGTAGTGTTTAGGGGCATTTACTGTGTAGTGTGTAGGGGCATTTACTGTGTAGTGTGTAGGGGCATTTACTTTGTAGTGTGTAAGGGCATTTGCTTTGTAGTGTGTAAGGGCATTTACTTTGTAGTGTGTAAGGGCATTCACATTGTCGTGTGTAGGGGCATTCGCATTGTCGTGTGTAGGGGCATTCGCATTGTCGTGTGTAGGGGCATTCACATTGTCGTGTGAAAGGGCATTCACATTGTCGCGTGTAGGAAATTCACATTGTCGTATGTAAGGGCAGTTAAAGGGCAGTTACACTGTTTATAGTATTTAGGGGTACTTACAATGTTGTCGTACGTAGGACATTTACATTGTCTTGTGTAAAGGCATTTACTTTGATGCAAAGACATCTGCAACTCAAGCGTTGCACAAGTGTCTTATTTATGAGGATATGTAGGAAAGACTGGGATTATTTACCACTAAAAATAGGCCTTACACGGGAATGAGAAATGTCAACATGATTGTTTAGCTTATTTATGGCTAGGGTTGTAAAACAAGTGAACGTGGGGGGAGTTATGAAGAGGTTTGGGATTAAAAAATGATGACTGATACAAAACGAGAGTTGTCATGGTTGCCTTTTGCTGATGACACGGTTCTTTTGGAGGATTCTGAAGAGAACATGACTCACGAAATCGTAATGACACGATTGCAAACTAACCATACCACGGACGGGGATAGAACCCGCGATCAGAGAGTCTCAAAACTCCAGACCGTCGCTTTAGCCCAGTGGCTAACGCGACGGTCTGGAGTTTTGAGACTCTGATCGAGGGTTCTATCCCCGTCCGTGGTATGGTTTATTCTGAAGAGAAGTTGTAATGGTTGATGAAAGAATCTGGGAGGGTACGTAAATTAAAAGTGAACATAATCAAGAGCAATGTGATGAGATTAACATAGAATCTAGGTAATGGAAGTTGGAGAGTGTACGGAGGAAGCAAATGTGTTTAGATATTTGGGAAGAACTTTATGGATGCAAGATTGTGAAGGTACCAGAGTAGAATAATACCAACTCTGTTGTAAAGTTGTGAAACATGGGTTCTAAACACTGCAGCAAGGACGAAGCATGAGGCATTAGAGATGTGTTTGACCACAATACTTAGTGTGAATATTATGAAGAGAATTCGGAGCTTGGAGATTAGGTGCGGTGTTACTAAAAATATTCAGAGCTAAGGAGGGGTTGGACATTAAGGGTGGCTTGGACATTTAAAGATGGAGCAAAATAGGATGACAAAGTTTGTTTAAATCTGGAGTAGAGGGAAGGAGGGTGTATGTGTAGTCCCAGGAGTGGATTCAAGTGAGTTGATGTGTTGTTCGAGTGTGAGCAAGGTAACATATATGAAGGGATTCGAAGGAACAGGGTAGTCAGACTTGAGTCGTGGAGGCAGGAAGCACAATGCTTGCATTCTGAAGGAGGGACTAGGATAATGCAGTTCGGAGGGTCATCCGGACTGTAATATCATCAAACTTCCGAGCCACTATCTCGGTGGGAGAGAGCCGGTGTGTTTATTGTGAGCAAATATTCTAAATTTACCTGTGACACATAACCGGAATAAAATAATTGTGAAGGATAAATACTCAACTGCTATCTTGTTAACTTCTTAGGATCTAATTCCTTGGCATTTGAGCTACCGTTTACCCTCTACCTGAAAAATGAGACACTTATGCAACATTTAGGAATCTTTACTTAGGAAACGTTTCGCCAGCCAGTGACTTCTTCAGTCCAATAGTGAGAAGAAAGGTAGACTATGAGGAAGAGTTTTAGGAAATCAGTCTCTCAGCCTGGAGCCGATGTGTTCGGTACATCAATCTTGAGAAAAGTACAGCATATGGACTGAACACACTGACTCCAGGCTGAGGGACTGATCACCTCAAATTCTCGTCTTCCACCGTTCTCCTCAGTATTGAACTGAAGAAGCCACTGGCTGGGGAAAAGGCTCCTCAGTAAAGATTCTATGTTCTGCAAGTGTCTCATTCTTAACTTGTCGGTTTTCTAAGCTGTTCTCATCACACACTGTATGATAACTATAGGGTGCACGGTAAACATGTTACTACTATTCACAGAAGAGACATCGGGTGCACAATAACTAGCCCTTGCCGTACATAGAATGCAGATGGAGTGCATGTGCATAATTAAGTAGCTTCTACCCTGCGCAGGATGGACGAAGGGTCCACAATAAACTGGCCCCTACCCTTCTTTGGAAGAATGTGGGATGTATAATAAACTAGTCCCTACCATTCACAGGATGGATACGAGGTACACAAAAAAACTAGCCCCTGCCATTCACAGGATGGATACGGGGTGCACAAAAAATTAGCCCCTGCCATTCACAGGATGGATACGGGGGGCACAAAAAACTAGCCCCTGCCATTCACAGGATGGATACGGGGTACACAAAAAAACTAGCCCCTACCATTCACAGGATGGATACGGGGTGCACAAGCTACCTGCTGCAGCAGTATAAACTTATCTAATCGATTCAGAGTTTTGTAACTTTCCATTTTCAAATATTTTGAAGAATTCTCTGCTTCATCCATGCAAGCAGGACTCAAAATCTAGCCGCGAATGACTCGCTCTTTATTAAATAGAAATAAATCTCGTATACGTTGCTATTAAAGAGTTATTAAAAACTAATCCATGAGAGTCGGCTGGGACATGCTACTCACAAGAGTAACCACCCCATTGAAATCATGGTATCTGGTTTGTTTATGAATATAGGAAGACACTTTGGCTGGCTTCCAGTATACAGTTGACTGAATTTTAATGGCATCTCTTGCTTATGAATTCGGAGGTATGGCCGGGGCAAGACAGTCTCTTGTTTTACTAGTCAGAGTTCAGAGGTTCGAGCCTCTAGCTTCTCACAAACGTGATTATGGATTTTTGTATCCAAAAATTTTGTGTAGGTTAATTACTTTTCTATTTCAATGGCCTTGGGAAGGAAAGAGGTGCAGTTTGCTGTATAGTGATTTTTAAACAAGATTTGTTCAAAGAGATTAAGCCTGACTCAGAGAGTAATGTGTCTGTCTCGTGATAGGTAGACGGAGTATCGAGCAGCCAACACTCCTTGTAGGTAGCAATGATGATGATGATGATGATGATGATGATGATGATGATGATGATGATGATGATGATGATGATGATGATGATGATGATGATGATGATTGAACATTGTTATAGAACAGCTATTGTTTTTTCCTAACCAAACTAGTTTTGGGGGGGAGGGGGAGAATAATTGGCTTTGGATGAGATGTATAAATCTATGTTTTAGTTTTTATTTAAATTATGAAGATTCTAAAGTGTACGGTTTTAAGTGTAGATCATCATGTTAGTCATAGTAAAGCTTTAAAGCCTTAAGGAGTACGAAGCCCCTGGGGAATAGAATGCAGTCATATTTGTTATGAAAAAAGGGAGAGTTGCTCCACTTTCTAGAAACAAGACACGCTCCCTAGAAGGCACCTACGCTCCCTCATCCGCCGTTACCTTGGACTGTATAAGTTATATCGTTTAGGAATAAAGATTATTATTATTATTATACTGATAAGTAATAACACAAAATACTTATAAGAGCACCTTGCGCCGATATCATTGGAAAATTTTGCGTGTGCGCATGTGAAGGCTGGTTACTCAGTAGTAGCATCTTCGGCTCACAGCCCAAGAACCCAGGATCGAACCTGAGTCAATGGGGAGACGTGGTCGATGGTATTCTATTTTACACATATTGTCTCAGCTCATTTAACCGTAAATAGGTACCCAGGTTCTAACCGAGTGTTGTAGGTAGCATCCTGGGCAAAGACATTATCACAGCTTACTACTACTGACATAAGATTCACTATCACCACACATCATTTCACCAGAAATTGGGCAGTGATACATTTCCCAATAATCCAGATGAATCTTGTCATGAAAAGGGTGGGGGGGGAGTCCGGGAGCTCCGGGCCCCTCCTTTCACGATCGTTACTAGGTCACCCTCCTGACCCGTGATTTTATGAATTTTCTGCTTAAAGCTATGTATGGATCCTGCCTAAAATTTTCGGTTTCCCCAAACTTTTCCCAATTTACTTGGATAACCCTGTGGCGGGGAAGAAATATTTCCCCCAACACCCCGTGATTCATCTGTGTTTTTAGCTTCCAACTGTGTCCTCTTTTGTTACTGTGGTCCAATCCTCGGGGAAAATCCTGTTTTGCCAAATTGTCAATTCCTCTCAGCATTTTGTATGTCGTTATCATGCCCCCCTTTTCCCCCTGTCCTCCAGTGTCGTCAGGTTTGATTTCCCAACTCCCCCCCAGGACATACCTTTTAGCCGGGGACTATTTTGTTGAAAACCCTTTTGGGCATTTTCCAGTTTTTTTACGTGCTTTTAGGTGGGGGTTCAAACGGGGCCCCGCAAAACCCCAATATGGGCCCCAACATGGTGAAAGGGCCCCAAAACGTTTCCCCTTTTTGATGTCGGAATGTTTTTCGGAGGTTTGCAAAAGGCGCCCTTTGCGGCAGTTATTTGGTTGATGTGCGCTTTGGGAGATGTGCCGGGTTTTTAACTCACCCCAAGATCTTTTTCTTTTGAGGGGAGGTTTGTGGGTCTCTGCCCCCTTTTTAGACTGTACTCCGCCCCAGGGCCTTTCTTTGCCCTTTCCCAATCTTCAGGACTTTTGCACTCTGGGGATTAAACCCAGGGACCCAATTTGGGCCCCCAGTTCTGCACCCCGTCCAGGACCCCTTTTGTATTTCCCGCCGGGTCTTTTTTTATGTTTTTTTCATCAACTTACGTCATCTGCAAACGGGGACACCCCAGAGTCTATTCCTTCCGTCGCCCTTCAAAATCCCGGGAAACAGCACTGGTCCTAGGACTGATTTTGGGGGCCCCGGGGCTGGTAAAGGTGCCCACTCGGGACACCTCGCCACGTACCATGACCCGCTCCCCCTTTTTCCCACAAGCTTTCCCCTGATCCATTGTGGGCCCCTTCCTGTTATCCCGGGGTTGGTCCCCATTTTTTGTGTGTGTGTGTGTGTGTGTGTGTTTTGGGTGTGTGTGTTTTTAGGTGTGTGTTTTAGGTGTGTGTGTGTATTTCACCATTTGTACTCACCTATTTGTGGTTGGGGGTGAGTACAGCCCCGGGCCCCGCCTTTTCGCTGATTCCAAGGCCCTCTCCCTCCCCCAATGACCCTCAATCCAACCTCCCCCAAAAACATGGGGTTCCCCCCCCACTATTTATTTTCCCAGGTTTTCCCACGGCCTGACTACCCATGACTGAAGAAATACTTCCTAAACCCCTTTGATTCTTTCGGGAGTCTTCAATTTCCCAAATTGTGACCTCGGTTTGGGTGCCCCTTTTCCTCGGGAACACCCCGTTTTTGGGCCCACCTTGTCTTTTCCCTCCCAGTTTTTTATATGTCGGGGCCATGTCTCCGGGCCCTTCCCCTGTCCTCCAGTGTCGTCGGGCCCGTTTTCCCTAAACCCTTCTTCTTTTTGCAGGACAACCCCGAGCCTGGGACTAAGCCCCTTGAAAAACCTTTGACTTTCTCTAATTTTTTGATGTTTGGGATTGGGTGGGGATTCCAAACTGGTGCTGATACCCATTGGGCCTGAGTAGAGGGATAAAGGCCCTTCGAACCCTTACTGAGGTTTTCGGAACCCCATCCGTAGGTTTGCCAGGCGCCCGTATGGGGTGGTTATCTGATTGAGGTTCCTCAGGAATATGTCAGTTATTTTTCCCCCCCAGATTTTTTTTCCTTTGAGTGAGGTTTGGCAGTTTTGGCCATCAAAAATTATATTGTGTCTGCGGTTTTTTTCCCCTTTCCCAAACCTTCATGACTTTGTTTTTGGGCGGGGTTAAAATTAAGGAGCTGGCTGACCGGGTTTAGCCTGTCCATTCTCTTTGTGTCCTCCCTTTTTTTTTCGCCCGGGATTTGATTTTTCCCATTAACCCTCATCATCGGGCAAAAAATGACTTTTTGAGTCTACCCCCTTCCGTTATGTCGTTAAATATACCAAAAAATAGAACAGGTCCTGGGATAATTTGGGGAAACCCCTTGTTTGCCACAGGCGCCCCCACTCTGACACCTTCGTCGCGTTTTTTTCCCCTGTTGTTGCCTCCTGCCATATTCTCGATCCATTGCAGGGGCCTTTCCTGTTTGTGGGGGCCTGACCCTTGTTTTTTGCAGTAACCTTTTGGGGGAACTGTGCCAAGGCCTCTTTGCAGCCCAAAAAAAAATATGGGTCGATCCACCCTCTCTCTTTTTGTTTTTTTTTTTGTCCCCTTTTGTCAAAAAACTTTAGGTTTGGGAAAAGGTTTTTCCTTCCCTGAAACTGTCCCTTTGTCAATTATACACTTTTTTCCCCTTTTCCCCAGGTGCCCCCCTTTTTCCTCCCGATGATTTTCCCCCATGCCCTCTACTATACACGTTAGTGATACAGGTCTGTAGCAAGGGCCTCAAATGTCTGTCCCCCTTTTAAAATTGGGACTACATTTGCCATTTTCCCCCCAGGAGTTCCCCAGTTTAAATGATGTGTTGAAGATCTTTGTTAATGGCCCCAACAATATCTTTTGCCCCCTTTTGGGCCCCATGGAGAGATGTTTGTCTGGCCCCAATCCCTTTTGAGGTTTTCCAAGTTGATAGCAGTTTCTTTCACCTCCTCCCGGTTTTTGAAATTCATCCAGATTTTGGGTGTCCCCCAAAGTTCCCCCTTTTGGAGTCCTATTTTGGTTTTCCATTTAAATCCCTTTAAATCTTGTGTTGAGCTCCTGAAAAACCCTTTCCGGGTCGTTTTTGTGAATTCCCCATCCCCCTTCCTCAGTCTGTTTACCCCCTTTTGACTGTTGTTTTCCCTCCTGATGGGCTGTACAACAGCTTGGGGTCAGTCTTTACTTTTAGCATGTCCTTTCATATTGTTCTGAACCCCCCTTCTTATCGGGCATATTCGTTTCGGGCCCCTTTTCCCTTGATTTCTTTTTTTTCCCCTGAGTTCTCTTCTTCTTTTTCCATTTCTATACACCAAATTTTTTGCCTCCCTACCCCTTTTGGGGTGAACCAAGGACCCATTCTGTTCTTCCCATTATTTCTGTTTTTAAAAAAAACCTTCCTCTGCCCCCCCTTTTGCATTTGTTGCAAAGTCCATCATTTCTTTTTACTCTTTCCCCGTCCCCCCCAATTGAATGTCTTGGGGGAATTTCCCCCATGCCTGAGTATTTCCCCTTTGTAGTTTTTTTTCCCCAGCCTATTCCCAAATTCCTTCCATTTGGGAGCTCAACTATGGGGTCAAAAGGGCCAGAACCACATGATCACTAGCCCCGGGGGCCTTTTCATAAATGATACCCTTTGATGCCCGAACCACTCAGGGAATTAAAGGCCCCCCCCTGCTGGTTTACCCCCTTTTCCTCTCTCTTTTGGTAGTGTTCAAAACATTTTGGGATGCAAGGTTTTTCCAGTCCCCAATCCATCATTTTGGCTCTCCCTTTTTTTCCGGGCCCCCCAAGGGGGGCCCCGGGTTTTTCCCCAGTCAATGTTGTGATTAAAATTTCACCCATAACTATTTAATTTTGTCCCCCATGGGGGCTCTCCCCCAATTTCGGCTAGTGTGGTCATTGCTCTGTTGCTCTATCGTATTTTTTCTTTTGGCCCTTCCCATTTCCCGTGGGGGGTTAAATTACGAATTATCCCCTTTAAAGGTCCTCAGACGGGAATTTTTCCTTCCCAATAGCCCCTTTTTCTCCCCGTGCCATCCATTCCTTCCATTTTCTAAAAACCCCACTGGTTTTTAATGAGGGAACCCCTCCCTCCCCTCTCCCCCCCTTTTGTCTTTCCTGAGGATTTGATACCCGGGAGGAAAAAATTGAATCTGTTATTATTCTGGTGATTTTTTTTTTCGGGGTGAGGCTATTTGCCCGGGATGTCTTTTGATTCTTTTAAAGCCCCCTTCAACTTGTTTGTTATTCCATCTGCATTTGTATTTTAAAACCTTTCCCAACTTTTTCTATGACTGTGGTCGGGGGAGGATTTGGGGTTTGGGGAAGTGAAAAGGGAAGGGAAACCCAGGGGCTGTTGCTGTAGGGGGGAAAATTTGTATGTAGTGGGGGGGTTACAGTGCATGGGTGTTTTGTTTTTGGGAGTGTTTGGTTGCACTGGGGTTGCCCGGGTTGGGAGGCTTTTAGGAAGTTGTGAGGGAGGTTTATTTGACCTTCCTGGGTCTGGGATTTTCCCGGGTCTGTCTTCTCCATCCCCTCTTTTTCCTCCTTTCGCCTTTTGTCCCTTCTCTCCCATTTTCCCGCCTTTTTTTGAAAGGTTCTGTCGGCCAAGATACCCCTTTCCCCGATATCCCTGAGCCCCTTTAATCTTTTTCTCCTGCACGATCCTGGTCCGAGTCGTTTGCCCTGAAGGTTATTTCCCACTCCGGGTTTTTTTTTTTTTTAAATCCCCTATTCCCCAAAAAAAAATTTTTCCAGCTGGGCCCCCCTTCCTATTGCTTTTTTAAAGGATGCTTTCAATTGTTTTTTTTTTTCCCTTTTGTTTTTTTTGTTTCATATGTTTCCCCCAACTTCCTGGACCCCAAATACACAAAGACTGACCCCAAATTTTTTCTCTTCCCCCACTGCATATCCCTGTGACCCCCTCTTTTAAATTTTGGTTTTCTCCCACTGCAGCGTTCCTTTCACGTTTCCCACTCTAAGGGTTTTGGGGGCCTAGTGGCCTGTCATTTTCCTTTTCCGGCCTTTTTGGGGCCTTGTTGTTGCCCGTTGGGGCCCCCACATAAAGTTTTTTAGCTTTTTCCATTTGCACAGTCCCCTCTGATAGAGTTTCCCATGCATTTTGGCCCTTCTTTCCCAAACAGCCCCCTTTATTTGTTTGAGGTGCAGCCCTTTTGTCAACCCCAAAAATGTTTTTTAGTTTTTTAGGCTGTTTAGTTTTTTAAACCTTTTCTAAACTCTGTATCCTAGCTTGCTGCTTGACATGCCCCTCCCACTTCCTGCTTTCCAATCTATCCTCTTTTCCCCCATTCCTGCAAAGTTCTTCTAGTTTTTTTTCCCATTATAATCCCTTTATGAGCTCCCCCCCCAAATTTTCCTTTTGTTTTTCCTCCTCCTGCCCCTTTGGTTTTGTTGCCTCTGGAAAACCTCCATTTTTTTTTATCCTGATTGCCTCGGGAGGGGGAAAACCCCAGTAGTTCTGAAAGTTGGGGTTAGTAGTTTTATGTGGGAGTGGGAGGGGAAGGGGAGGAACTGGGGCAGGGGAGAGGAGGGGGGGGGGTGGGGGGGGTTTTTGGGTGAACGGGGAGGGGGGGCTGGAGGGGGGGGAGGGATTCGGGGAAATGAGATGTCGGTGGTGAGGGGGGGGGTTTTGGGTGAGTCTGATATGTGTTGTGTTTTTTTGTGTGTGTGTGTGTGTGTGGGGGAATTTTGGGAAATGGGGTTTATTATGTACTGAAACGTAGGTGGCTTAGTCAAAGGGGTAAGACCCAGTAATGTGTGTGTGTGTGTGTGTTTTTTGGGGTGTTTTTGTGTTTTATGTGTGTTTTAATTTTTATGTGTGTGTGTGTGTGTGTTTTTGTTTGTGTGTGTGTGTGTGTGTGTGTGTTTTGTGTATGTGTTTTATATATGTGTGTGTGTGTATCACCATTTGTATTTTAATTTATTTGGGTAGCAGGGGTCGAGTCTTAGCCCCCTTCCCCCCTTTTTCCCCTGGGGGGTTACGGGGCCCCCCTCTCCCCCCCGGGCCCCATGAGCTTTATCAAACCTGCCTTAAACGGGTGTATGGTTCCGCCTCCACTACGTCATTTTCGGGCTTTTTCCACTGCCTTTTAAAACCCTCAAAGGGGACTGAAGAAATATTTCCTAATATCTTTTGACTCATTTGTTTTCCTTCAACTTCCAATTGGGGCCCTTTTGGGTTTCTGTGTCCCTCCCTGGAAATCCTTTTCTTTGTCCCCCTTTTGTTTTATTCCAGCAGTATTTTATATGTCGTTCTTTTTCCCCCCTGCCCTTTCCTGCCCAAAAAGTGTGCCGGGCCCGTTTTCCCCCTTAATCTTTTTTTAAAGGAAATTTTCCCCTTTAGCTCTGGAACTACCCTTCCCAAAAAACCTTTGTTTTTTTCTTTTTAGTTTCTGACGGTTTATCAAGTGCGGGGTTTCCCAAAAAGGTGCCGATATTCCAGTATGGGCCTGAATAAACGGTTAACAGGTCTTGAAGATTTCCTTTTCAAGGATCGGAATGTTTTTCTCAGGGTTTTCCAGGCGCCCAATGCTGCAGCATTTTCTGATTGGGGTTTTGGGTTCCGGAGACATGCCCGGGGTTTTCTCACCCCAAAAATTTTTTCCGAGTGAGGTTTTAAATTTTTGGGCCCCCTTTGCATAAATTTTCCCTCTGTGGTCTTCAAAAACCCCTTTTCCCCATCTTCATGATTTTCATTTAAAAATTAAATTCGAGAAGCCATTTGGTTTGGGCCAGGTGTCCAGTCTGCCAGGCCCCTTTTAAGTCCTGCCTGGTCCTCATCCCGATTTAATTTTGGGAACTTTACATCATCTGCAAACAGGGGCACTTTGGGGTCTAACCTTTCCCTCATGTCCCTTCCATATACCAAAAAAAGCACTGGTCCTAGGACCGACCTGGATTTTGCCCCTCACAGGTGCCCACTGTATACATCGTTTTACCATGACCCCGTTGTTGCCTCCCCGTCAGGGATTCCCCTGATCCATTGCAGTGCCCCTTCCTGTTATATGCCCGATGCTCCAGCCTTTTGCACTAATCTCTGTGAGGAACTGGGGTCAAAGGCCTTCTTTCAGTCCAAGAAGATGCAATCAACCCCACCCCTCTCTTGTGGCTTACTTGTTATTTTATCATAAAACCTAAATTTCAGGGGAAAAGGATTTTCCCTGAATCCGTGCTGGTTTGGGATTTTTACTCTTTTTCCGCTCCAGGGGCCCCCCCCCCTGATAATCTTTCCAAACTTTTCATACTATACACATCAAAAGACACAGGTCTTTTAGTTTAAATGCCCCTTTTTTTCTCCCTTTAAAAAAAAACCATTTTTGCCCCTTCCCCTACCTCGGGGAGTTGGGGGGTTTCCGGGGGTTGAAGATTGTGGGGGGACGCAAACATATCTGGGCCCTCTAAGGGCCCACGGGGAGATGGGTTTCCAGTCCCTTGTTTGGGGGTAACGATTCCTTTTTCAAAACCCCTTCACCTCCTCATCTGTATGTGTACGTCCAAAACTTTTTGGTGATTCCTTTTTGGGTCCCCATCTGATCTGTCCCCCCCGAGTCCTTCCCCGTCTTTACTGTAAAACTTCCTTAAAAACCTTGAGCTCCTCACAATTTTGATCGTTTGAGTTCTCCACCCTCTTCCCAGCCTTATCACCTGGTCCTGACTGTTGTCTTTCCCAAGTGGCTATACAAAACAGTTTCGGGTCAGACTTTACTTTGGGGTGCTATGTCATTTTTAACCCGGGCGCTGGGCCTCGCCCCACCCGCATACCCGTTTCGGGCCTTTCTACTAATCTCCTTGTTTTTCCCGGGTCCCCAAAGCCTCCTGTACCTTTCCATTCCCCTGTTGCACTTAAACCCTCCCACACCTTTCTGGGAAAAAAGACCTGTTTTGGCCCTTCCCCCGTTATTTCTGTTTTGGGGAAAAAAACCTTTCTGCCTCCTTTCACTTTTGTTCCATATTCCATTTATCTCGTTTACTTTATTTCCTACCATTTCCTCTGTCCCACTGAAAACCCCCTGCAGGGTTTTCAAACCTTTTAGTCCCCTGTTTTATAGTTTTGGGTCCCTTCCCGTTCCGTTTCCCTTTCCCTTGTAACTCTACTATATAGCCCAAAAATCAGAAAAACAAGGGTCGCGAGCCCAAGGGCCCTCGTAAGTGATGTCCCCAATGTCTGAAAATGCTCCAGGGGGAAACAAGATCCAGTCTTGCTGGCTCATTTTCCCCTTTTCCCCTCTCTCTGGTTTTGTCCCCCGACATGTTGATGCTGAGGTTTTCAAGACCACATCCATCATCTTGGTTTCCATGTTTTGGGACCCCCAAGTGGCCCCCAGGTTTTCCCAGTCACTCCCCGTGGTTTAAATTGCCCAACCCGTAACTTTGCTCTGCCCGAGTGAGCCCCCTTCTGCCCCCTCAGCCAGTGTGTCCAACCATCACCCTGTTTTCTGTACCCCCTTGGGTCCTGCAGTTTTGGGGTGGGTTAACATCACCCAATGACTACTTTATGTTCTCCGGGCTGAATTGTACCTCAAGTGTCTCTTTTTTCCAATCATGTCCATGCCCCCCCCATTTCCCCAAATCCCTATCGGTGTTTTTTGAGCAGTGCAACCCCCCTCCATCTCCTCCTCTACCCTTCTATCTTTTCCCCAGGATCTGATATCCCGTGGGAAGATTGTGTCTGCTATTGTTCGCTTAAGGGTTTTTTTCTGGGGATCAAATGATGTCTGGGGGTTTTTCACTGATTCTTTCGTTCCACTCCCCATGTTTATTCAAATTTTTCCATCCGGTTTTTGTACCAAACTTTCTTTTTTTTTTTACTTTTTTGCAAGAATATTGGGGTTGGGGAGGAGAGCCTTTTAAATGCAAAGGGGGCCTTTTGTAGGTGGGGGGGGTGGGTGATGGGGGGGGTGGGGAAAGCCCATAAGGGACAGCTTTTTGGGGGGGAGGTTTGGAATTTGGGGGGTGGGAAAAGGGGAAAGGAGGTTTGTATAGGTTTTCCAGTTTCGCGGGGGAAAGTCGGGTTGGGGGCCCTTTGGGGGGATTTTTGTGTGTTTGCCCTTCCTCCCGTGTCTGGGGCCTTTCTCTTTCTCATTGCCTTCCGTTCCCCTTTCATCTCTGTACCCCCTTTTAGGGAACCTTTCTTCTTGTGTTCTGTCGCAGTCGAGGTATACTCTTGGAAAATTTTTGTTTTTCCCAGTCTTGCTTTCTTAGAACCCGGGCTGAAATTTATTCTTCCCTTTTAAAGTTATTTTTACAGGCCGTTCCTTTCCCCCGCAAACCCCCCAATTTTCTGAAAATTTGTCACCTGGGCTAAACCCAACCATTGTTTTTTATGATGCCCTTCAATCATTTTTTTCTCCCTGCTTTAAATTTTTTCAAAGGCCCCTTTGGGTTTGGAGCCCGTAACAAAAACTGACCCCGGGCCCTTTCCCCCTCCCAATGAGTCTCCCATCTGCTTCCCCTGAGGCATTTTATTTCCTTCCATTGGGAAAGTTCCCTTTCTTTCTTCCGCCAAACTGAAACTTCTATTCTCAGGGAAATGTTTTTATGACCAGCCGTCCCCCGGCCCCCAGTTTTGTTAGAATCTCTGCAATAGCATACCTCTATTGGCCCTTTGACCCTTATTTTATCTTAGTGTGCTCCTCGTCTTTTCCCGGCCCCCCCGTTTGATAGGGCCCTTCCCCGTAAGGCGTCTCCGTTTTGCTTTTCGGGCCCCCTTTTCCGCCTTTGACATTGAATTTTTGATGTCACATCTGAATTTAAATTTTTCTCTTCTGTTTCAGGCTTTGCTTTCTTCGAAATTTTATCCTAGCTTTTCCAACAAACCTGTACTTCCCCCTTCCTGCATTCTTCCCGCTTTTCCGCCCCCATTTTCTAACCGTTTACTATCTTTTTTCCCCCCTCTTCCCCCCCCTTTTGGGGCCTAACCCCTTGGGCTTTCCTCCCCGGGTTGGTCTACCAGATCTCTGGTTTTCCGGGCCCTAGGGCCCCCTCCCTTTTTTTTTTTTTTTTTTTTTTCCACAGACAGAAGGGGTAGGGGGAGGGAGAGGGGGAGAGGGGAGAGAGGAAATAAAAGAGGGGGAGAGGGGGAGAGAAAGGGAAAAAAGAGGGAAGAGGAGGGGGGGGGGAAAGGACCCGGGGAGAGAAATGTGAGGGGGAGAGAAAAGGGGAGAGAGGGAGAAAAAGAGGGAGAGAGAGAGAGGGGGAAAGGAGGGGGAGGAAAAAAGGGGTTTAGAGAGAGAAATGCGAGGGAGGGGGGAGAAATATAAAAAAGGGAGATGAGAGAGGTTTTTAGAGAGAGAAGAGGGGGAGGGATAGGGGGTTATGGGGGGGGGAGAGAGAGAGAGAGAGAGAGGGGAAAGGGGGGCAAAAAGGGAAGGGAGAGAGATAGGGGGGAGGAGGGGGGGAAGGAAAAGGGGGAGGGAAATCTGTGGGGAGGGAAGGTGTGGGGGGGGGGCGGGTCAAAACCCCCCGGATCAGGGTGTGTGGGAAAGAGGGAAGGGATCACCAGGGTTTTGGTTTCCCGGGTCGAATCAGCCCTGGCCCTGGGGAGTGGGCTTTTTCACACCCGGAAGGGCCCAGAAATACATTTCACCCCGTGTATCCGAAAACTAAAAGATAAATTTAACACAGAGTAATTCTAATAAAATTTTAATACTTAACAAAAGAAGTCTTTCTTTTACCCAAAATTTTTACTAAATTTTTTACATGTGGGAAATTTACTTGCTTTGGGGTTTGTTCTTTCTTGTGTCCTAAAACATTTCTCGAAACTGTTTTCAGGGGTGGGAGTCCCATTAGCCCCAACTAATCCTCCTGCCTATTCCTTGCCCCTACAAATTTTATCTTCCTACTACTACAGGTGTTGTGTATAGATAATCGCTCTGAGTAGGGTTTGTGATAGCCAGCTACCAGTGTGTGTGTGTGTGTGTGTGTGTGTGTGTGTGTTTTGTCCTGTTTGATTATTCACTAACGCATAAACCCTGACACGTCTTTGTCATACCATGACTCGTTCATTTGTGCCAGGGCAGGTTGCGTGCAACAGGTGGGTAGAAGACCCTGACGGTATGATGACGTTCTCAGAACATGGGCGGCATATGACGTTCTCAGAACATGTGGAGAGGTAGGGATGATGTTCTAAGAACAAGTGGAGGCACGATGGTGTTCTAAGAACAGTAGGAGGCACGATGGTGTTCTAAGAACAAGTAGGAGGCACGATGGTTTTCCCTAAGAACAAGTAGGAGGAAAGATGGTGTTCTAAGAACAAGTGGGAGGCACTGATGGTGTTCTAAGAACAAGTAGGAGGCACGATGGTGTTTTAAGAACAAGTGGGAGGCACGATGGTGTTCTAAGAACAAGTGGAGGCACGATGGTGTTTAAAAACACCTTAGCTCTCCCATGCTGAGTCAGTAGTCTTATTGTTGGTGTGTAACCGTTAAAGGGTGATGCAAGTTTAACAGTAATGGATGTTTAATAACGGTGATGCATGTATTACAGTGATGTATATTTAACGGGTATGTATGTTTAACAGAGGGTGCATGTTGAACAGTGATTTGCGTTTAAGAGTGTACTGCTTAGACAGGTACAGGAACAATATACCTGGATAGACACAAATGAAGTATAATGATCCTTTGTGAATTGATAAAACCCACACAGTGGATTTTTCAAGTCACAAAAAGGCCTACGTGAGCAGAAAGGTACGGCTACTTTCGGATCACATATATTACAGAAATTAAAGGAAATAAGTAAACCAGAAAGTTTTGGATTTTTAGACTCTTGAGGGAACTCCACTATCAACTTTTCCAATATTTTGCTAGTGAAAAGATTTTTCGCATTTACGTGTTATTTTTAATTTACTGACCTTTTTATTGATGGTTGACCTTCCACTTTTTAGTGATATTAAAAGCTTTATTTATGTTGGAAGTTTGACCTAAGTTAACCTGTTTGTGAGTTTTGTCATGATATTGATCGTGTTTGGTAGCGTGTCTTGTCTTGGCAGGGATTAGGTTTTCTTCGAGTGCTTTGTCTTGGTACTGAGAACGTGTTCTTAGATTCCTTTGACGCTTCTGTAGTGATGATTATTGCTCAATGTGCATATGTTTTGTTTCTTTCTAACTACTGCCTTCTCTCCTCTCTCTCTCTCTCTCTCTCTCTCTCTCTCTCTACCTTGGTCTCTCTACATCGCTCTCTCTGCTCCTCTCTACCTTGGTCTCTACCTTCTCTCTCCTTCTCTCTCTCTCTCCTCTTCTCTCTCTCTCTTCTTCTTCTTCTCTCTTCTCTCCTCTCCCCCTCTCTCCCCAGCAGGTCTCCCTCCAGCACCTTGAAGAGGCCCAAGTCACCTGGAAATATCAAGTCGCAAGGTTCATTAGGGCATCCCATGGTGTGCCACTATAGTAGTAGAGAGAGAGAGAGAGAGAGAGAGAGAGAGAGAGAGAGAGAGAGAGAGAAAGGAGGAGAGAAAGAGAGAGAAAGAGAGAGAGAGAGAGAAAGAGAGAGAGAGAAAAGAGAGAGAAACCATACGGGAAAAATAAAATGAAAATAATCACGTATGCAATTTTATTTACTCTGACAAACCAGCACTTTGTATTACTTTATATATAGTTTATCAGTTAAAAATTAAAGAGGGGAGATGTTAGATAGGGAGGTGAGTATTGGAAAGAACGAGAAAATATTTCAATCTTATTTAATTTTGATAACAGAGGCTCTGATATCTAGCCATGGACAGGAGGTATAACGTCTTGAGGACAAGGAAAAGCAGTAGTGAATATGGGTAAATGGCATAAGGAAAAGAGTGGAACGAAAGGAGGAAATAAGTTTTAACACGGGAGATTAATACTGAGATGGTCAAAGTGGATGGGAATGTACTTTGAAGTGATTGCTATTTTTCTATTGAACAGAAAGTAGGCATGGTACTTATGATACCTGAAATATACCTGGAGGGTATTTCTGGAGTCAACGCCCCAGAGGGCCAGTCCATGCCCAGGCCTCACTGGACTGTCAGAGAGTATGCATACCCTGTATATATGAAAGGAAGAGAAAATTAGAACTTGGCTTGTAAAAATATGCATGAACCCTAACCATTGTTACCTAAACTTGCAAAATCCACGGTAAAAATATATTCGAGAATACGTATATCAGGAAAATTTTGAAAACGTATGGTAGATTTATTTATTGAAAGAATTAGGCAAAAGACAAACAGGATGGCAGAGGAACAATGACGATTTAGGAAGGATAGAAATGTGTATACCAAATGCTTACAGTGAAGAATGTAAGTTGATAATACGTCTAAGGAACAGTTTGTTGATTATTTATTTAGAAAAGGCATATGAAGGGTGAATAATGTAGCAATGTGGCAGATGTTTCAAATGTTTAGAATAATAGTACGGTGCTAAAGATTATGGTATTTAGGAGAGAATGGGACCGTTTGTCACTTAATAGTTGGTCTTCAATAGGAATGAGTGATGTCATAATTTCTTATTAAAACAGTGTACGATAGGGATGTTAAAAAAAATAGTGTTCAGTAGAGTGGGACTGAAAGAAAATGAATCTTCTAAGAAGTCTGAGTTGTACATAATTGCTCTTTAGGCATCAAGAGAGGCTGGAAAAGAATATGACGACTAAGCAGTTGCATAAATCCAGGGTGGCAAGTGTAGAGTAAATTGTCCCAGGTGAGCTTGAGGGCTTGTGAGGAAGAATTAAGGTTATGGCTTCAGCATCCAGCAAGTGTGTAGAATGTTTTAGCGGGAGGCGAGTGTAGACGAGTGGTTTTAGGGATTTGACGTGGTTATGAAGTATGAACAAGGTAACATATATGAAGACATTTAAGAGAAACTGGTTTGGAGATGGGAAATACATTACCTGCACTCTGAAGAAAAGGTGGGAATATTACATTGGAGGGCCATTTGATTTGTGATATCTGTGCACTTCTGGTAAGTCAGCTACTGAATGAATGATGGTGACTGTTTCCTTATTCCTGGTCTACCTTACTTCGAAGACGGCCAATGTGTAATAAAATAATTATATAATAATAATATATATATATATATATATATATATATATATATATATATATATATATATATATATATATATATATATATATATATATATAGAAAGCAAATATACAAACACTAATCTCAGGTCGAAGGAGACTTCTGAATTCTATACATTGTAAAAATCCTTCATTGACTGATGATGATGAGGGTTGAGATACAAGTTTTAAAGCCATCTTCCTGAATGCTGGCTGCTTGGACCAAACTTCTAGCGCTAGCCGGGAGCCAAAGTATTGGACCACTGTAGTATGAGTGAGCAGAGCATTGAACCTTGTAGGCCTGAGCCTCATTCTACCTGAGATTAGTGTTCGTGAATATATATATAAGATATCATACATTGTATAATATATATAGTAGCATATATTATTCATATATATATATATATTATTATACTATAAAAAACTGTAAAAATAAAAAGGGGTTTTCCAGGCCCCTGCCAAAATAAAGGAAGTTGTCCCTTTGACCATGTGAGTAGTCACAAAGGATTGGAATTTCATTCTTTCACAGTGGTTTTATTTAATATATAATATATATATATATATATATATATATATATATATATATATATATATATATATATATATATATATATATATATATATAGGCTGAATAGGTAAACTGGTCAATTAGCAAGAACTCATTTAAAATTAAGTCCTTTCTAAAATTTTCTCTTATATACATTGAAAGATATTTATATTTTAGTAAACAAACACAATGATATAATATTTTTAGTTATGTCAGAATGTTTTTGGGGAAATTTTTATATACACAAATTTTTGCTTGCCCTATTTGGTAATAAGTGCATTGCTATCAAAATTGTAAGTTTACTTAATCGCATATATATATATATATATATATATATATATATATATATATATATATATATATATATATATATATATATATATATATATTTCATGTCTTAGTCTTACATATTTTTCGTAAATTAAGTTAAAGCTCATCACATGCTAGGTCATTAAGGAGCAAGTCACTTGTTTACTGCCAATCAAATTTCTTTATCAATAATATAACAATTAAAGTAACTGTTAGTGCTTAAAATTCCTGAAAAGAGTATACCTCTTGGTGCATGTACACTTATAGTGTTATTACTATTAAAACGATTTATTTTTGGCTCTTTGAATTTTATTGTTTTCATTAACATTATTTTCATTATTTTAATTTTTTATTTTTATTATTAAAGTTTAGTCCAAGTTACAATAGTGGATCACCATCCACTATAATCTCACAGGTTCTTAGGAACAAAAATATAACTGGACAGTGGTTTCATGACAGGTCTCCGATGGGCGTGGGCGGTCAGCGAGAGATTCTTACTGTAGAGCCGCCCACGCTGTTGCTGAAGCAGACTCACGCCCGCGCGCCCACTCTGGCTACTCTTGGTGAGGCGCACGGCACTCTTTAATAGTTAGGTTTATTTATTATTTACTACCATAACTGTCTCTTGTTAGACGATGGCATGTTTTGTGTGTGTGTGTGTGTGTGTGTTTGTGTGTGTGTGTGTGTGTGTGTGTGTGTGTGTGTGATGTGGTGGATATCTATTTTTATCACCTATTTGTGGTTTGCATGGTCGAGTCACAACTCTGGCGTGTTTCATCTAGCCATCACCAGTGTCAATCTCTAGGCTCGTTGGTTCTGTCGACCTATCCTGAGGCTCTGTATATATCTTCCTCAACTACTTCTGCTGTCAGGCCATTCCACTGCCTGAAGCCGTATTTCCTAACATTCCTCTTACTATTTGTGTCTAACTTCCAGTTATGCCTCCGTACCTGTTTTCCAGACTGTATTCCAACTTTTATAGGTGCTGTGTCAATTGCTTTTTTGCAGCCTAGTAAGATACAGTACACCCTCCAACTAGCTAATTTTGTTTCAGCTATGCAGAGTTATCCACTTTCTCTCATCCTGTTAAAGATCCTGCAAATGGGTTGTTTCTGTGCTTTCTCGCAATACTCAAGGATATTGTGTTAGGTACCATTGCTTTTATTGTGTTTAATTTCGTTAAGAGCCCGCTTAGTCTCTCTTATCATTATGACTTATTGCAGTCTTTGTTGCTTATTTTTTCCTCTCATCCTCCGTCATCTCACTTGATTCCTCGGAAAAAAAATCTCTGAATATCTTGTTTAGCTCATGCATTTCCTGTTACCATGTTATATCAGTTCATTGTTTCAATCACGAATTTGTTAACTTTTTATCTCATACGTATTTTAGCTAGAAAATGAGATGTCAGAAACTCTTCAAACCGTTCTAAATGATCGGAATATGCACTAAAATAAAATTTTACCATACTTTTTCTGAACTTTTAATGATCTACGTACAGAAGTTTATGTTGCGTCAGTTTTGTTTTGAAAAATAAATCACAAAAGAATATAATGTGATCCTTACTGACACTGTTTCGTCCATACAGTGGCATTATGTCAAAACAGATCTGTTTGTGACTTGGAAGTTCTAGTGTCGAAACGTTGTCAATAAAGGATCACATACTGTTTTGTGTTAATTTTTCCATCGTGTCTGTATTTTATACATGTTTATTTCCAACTTCTGTTTTGTTTGTTGGCTTCGTCGTTATCGAGTTGTTTTCACTTCTTCCTGTTCTTGCAAATTCATCCCAGCTCTTTCCTGGGTTTCTGTTGTGATGTGTTCCATGTTGTACGTGGCCTCTTACTCTAGCATTTACCTAATTACACGTTTTTGTTCATCTGAGGATCTTTCTTCAGTATCGTTTTCCTTTCTACTTCCTTTAACCTCTGTTTTGCTGTCGTTCTTTATTGCGTCTCTTCATCTATATCTAAATAACGTATAGCTGGTACATCACAGTGGTGTTAATAGTTTAGAGGTTCCTTATATTCGATATTAAGTCTACTTCTTAGCCCCTTTAGAGAAAAGGCAAATCCAGCCTAGTTGGATCGTCATCTCTTCACAACCTTGCTATATAAAATAAAGGCTCTAAAATTCTTTAGTACTGCGTCTACTGGTTTAGTATCAGTGCTTTCTAGACTGTCAGTAGGGCCTAGAATTTCTACATGGAAGGGGCATGGGGTGGTAGTCTGTTAGAAAAATGCTAGTGAATTTACCTTGAAGCTGCGTTATTTTTGTTTATTTTGGGTGACACTGACTGGGACTAATGGAAATTATGGGGCTGATGTTCCCATTTGTCCATCCTTGGTCCCAATGCTCTGTTAGTTTGTGATTTGAGGATCACACAACTCAGAATATTACTGTCAATTTCTCCATAATTAAATTCTTCAGTGATCAGTAGTTATGGCGTCGTTCGTCTCGTTCTAATTACTTTTGTTTTGCTTCCATCAAGATTGTATTACTATTCTCGTTCTTAAACACGTCATGTATTCACAGGAAGAGTGTATACTACTATGTTATTTACTTTTTTCCCGTTTCCATTGTCCCTGCTGTGTAGTAATTGAAGTCCTCGTTGCTAAGGTTAGTCATCGCTTCAAATGTCCTTCATGATTAATAAGTAGAGCAATCAGTCCCTGACAACATTCCTCTGCCCCTCATGTTCATTCCCTCCTCTCTCTCCTCCTCCTCCTCTCCCTCTTTCTCTCTCTGTCACGTATGTGATATCTCAAGGAATGCGTATGTTATTATCCAAGCGAGTTTCGTCTCCTCTTTCGCAGTTTTCACAGGTTTACTAGTATTCACAGATTTTGTTTGCAGTGCTAGCTGTTAGTATATTAAACTGTTATTCCTTTGCTTATTTCTTTCTGTGTATCTGAGCCCTGCTTAGTGTGAAAGGCTGATGAGGATGGGGGCTAATCTTTCTTTAGTGGGGAGGTATCTTGGGATTTGAAAATATGGGTAGGTGGGTTAATGGGAAGAAGGGAGGTGCTCCATAAGGAACAAAAAGCAGGACTGACTGCAATAGGTATAATCTGGAGAGGCTGCTGATAGTGGGAACAGTAAATTAGTAAATATATCTATTGACAGAAATGATGTAAGATAGAGGGATAAGAGTGGAATGGTTGGAAGGATGCTGTAAAGAAAATAGAGGTTAATTTTCTCTATATCCAATCTGGCTTCTTCATTTATACAACTCTGGTTCATGGATTGCTTTGTTGCCACTTCTCTTGGTTAATCTGGTGCTTCTACACTGATGCCATTTGTTTATTTCGAGTTATTCCTCAGTCTCAGTCTGCTATGTATCATTCCTCCCTTCAGTCTCTCTTGATCCAGAAACACTTACATGTGAGGTTATCAATCTGCTTAATGCAGTTTACGTACGATGCACTTTGCTCCTTGCATTTCTCTGTCCTCTTTAAATCTACTATTTATTTTACCTTCTTGCTCATTCCACGGTTATCACTTGCACCTTACCTACTGTCCTTCTTTTCTTCGTCTGTCCTCTTCGATCTTCCTAAAGTTATTGTTTTTCTCTTTTCTTCTCTTAGTTGCATTGTCCATATTTCTTTATTTTACAAACTAATCTTCATTTTTATCCATTATCACTGCCATATATTTTCTCCTTCTATAATAAACAAACATTTACTTCCTTCCACTTCACTCTTAAATTCCCATCCTCCCTTTGCCTCCTCATTCCTCTGTTTCTATCTTGTTTTATCTAACACCTCTCAATCTTATCTACCTCTTTCAACCCTTTTTTTCTCCCACATTCTTTATTCAAATTTAACCAAAAAAT
>NC_091360.1:10379606-10397106 GCF_038502225.1 Cherax quadricarinatus
TATATATTTCTTTCAACACACCGGCCATATCCCACCAAGGCAGGGTAGCCCAAAAAGAAAAACGAAAGTTTCTCTTTTAAATTTAGTAATTTATACGAGAGAAGGGGTTACTAGTCCCTTGCTCCCGGCATTTTACTCGCCTCTTACAACACGCATGGCTTACGGAGGAAGAATTCTGTTCCACTTCCCCATAGAGATAAGAGGAAATAAACAAGAACAAGAACTAGAAAGAAAATAGAAGAATACCCAGAGGGGTGTGTATATATATATGCTTGTACATGTATGTGTAGTGTGACCTAAGTGCAAGTAGAAGTAGCAAGACGTACCTGAAATCTTCCATGTTTATGAGACAGACAAAAGACACCAGCAATCCTACCATCATGTAAAACAATTACAGGTTTTCGTTGTACACTCACTTGGCAGGACGGTAGAACCTCCCTGGGCGGTTGCTGTTTACCAACCTACTACCTAGATATATATATATATATATATATATATATATATATATATATATATATATATATATATATATATATATATATATATATATATATATATATGACTCGAAACACATGGGATAGTTTACATTGACATCACAAGCATTAACTGCGAGTAGCAATTGTGACAACTAGTAGTTACTGTCTGCACCACTAGACATGTACTGTATGTAGGCAGATATCACAGTTGCTGTATGGAAGAGTCGTGCGCTAGTTTTATTTGTCTCACCCGACAACTGTTAATACGCAGATTTCACTTTAATAATAAGCAAAACGATTGTCAGAATTAATTCAATTAGATTCAGAGTGTGTATTCCCCTTTATGATTTTTTTTATTTAGCTCTTGAGATGAAGTGGAAGCTATTACAAGGTTAAAGTTATTCTTCCCACCAGGTATGTAACATTACACTGGAGGCACGCAAGGCATCATGGGGCGTGTTTCCAAGAGTTACGCTGGGAGAGGTTAAATTTAAGTTTATTATTCAAGCAATATTCGCAATATTATAGATATGGAAACAGCCTAAATAGTTAAACGTGTAGAGATAATATGATCACCTCTGTAATTAGAAGAGTGCTGAATAAATGGAATTACTTTTATTAAAATAATTCTAGCTCTCAGACTGGTTAATATCAACGCCTAACACATTCTTCTGATGATCAATGGAAATTAAAGGTCTTATGTGATCAAGACGCATCTGACGCCATCCGTAACTTTCAAATATTTGGTGATACTTGTAATTATACACGAGAGTAATGAGTGATGTGAATCTAAGTATAAATTTAAGCTTAAGAATAATTAATGATGCTAAGAACATCCTTTATAATTTTCATCTTATTAGTAACTTAAGTATAAGAAAATATTAAAACTTATCTATTTAAACTAGAAACTGTGTCCTCACGAATTCGTGGCCTGAGAGTTTTTAGGACTCACTTGCCATGGGTTGAAACCCCAACCGTTCTGTGGTCTCTTAGGAATTTGTAATTCTCCCCTGGTGTGCATTGCATATAAATACATGGAAACTGCATATTGCTTCTGCCACTAATCCGTCAGAATTGGGTTGTACTCTAGATTAAGGCATTACCTTCCTCAGCGACAGTATAGAGTTCTTGCACGAATTCAGATGCGGTCTCGCATTCTGTGTGCTACTTTGCCACATCGAGGCTAAGGAATCCTGTGGGAAAGCTGAGCATTTAAGATACTCCCTGAGGTCCCCGAAACAGGTTGTTATAACTGATGCAGGCGTGATTTTTTTTTTGGGGGGGGGGTTGTCAGATGTTTCCATGTCCATCGCCTCCATAATGTTCCTTTTGATATCTGCCGAAGTCCCTGGGTGGAAGAAGGTCAGTGAGATACACTCCTCACTAAGGTACCAGAGTTGGCAGCAGAAGGTAGTTACTGCAACATAGATGGCCTTATTTGTATATGTCACTCATCTCTTCATGACATGAAGGTTGTGGGTGAAAATCGAATGTGCCCGAGGGGCTAGAAATCATGCGTGAATCTAAACCCTAAACTTAAAGGTTATAAACCTGCGGATGTCATTTTTCTCCCGCTTTGTGAAGTGGAACTTCTCCCGGAAGAGATAAATCTCGATGGCATATATCGTCTTGGCCATCCAGCGATCGCAGTGGAGAGCACCGGAACAGATGAAATCGGAGGACCCCTCCCAGGCGGATAATATTGAGTTCGGGCTCACAATAATTGCCAAAAAAACGGAACGTCTTTGAGGTGTCATTGAGGTCTGAGAGCTTCGCTGTGTTCCTCACTAAAGTCGACGATGTTAAGCTGATGTGTTTTGATTACGTTCCGTTACCTATTTAAATGCTTAAAGAGGAGAATATCAGGTCCGATCGAAGTGGTGAGGCACTTCGTGAACCCTTCCTTCCGTAGAGCTTTTACTGCAGAAGAGAGCAGTGTTGTTTACAGTTGTCCATGGATTTCGCTTTCCTCTCAACACTGAAGGACGACTGCTGCCAGTTTTTCTACCATCTCGGAAGATAAAATTGAGAAGCCACTTAGCTTTGATGTGCTTTCTGAGAAAAGAAGAAAGTCTGTCCATTTTCTCCACGGAGCTAAGCTTTTATTTCCTGTCGTTCGGTGGTTCTTGCTTCAGTTATACAACTGACATAACTCATTCATCAGTATGATGAATATGAACTTGATCTGTAGAGAGCAAAGCATAAAGGCATGCTTACAACTCAATAGCTACCGATAGAGTGAAATTAGGACGTTGATCAAAGTGTTGTACTTCAGTGTAAAACACACAAAACATGTACATCCGAGATATACCAACGTTGCAATCCCCGAAAAACCTATTAATGTTGTCATTAATCAAATTACAGTAGAAACAATATCCGCCAGACAAGTATTAGTGAGCAAAATTATTTTAATTAATAATGTCAAAAGTAAACTTAGATGAGACACCACTACAAGCACTCTGATCATCATGATACTTATCGTGTTCTTTTCAACAATAATAAGGGGTATCATCACTGCTTGTTGTGTATCATATGATGTCTGTTAACACTTCGGTCGAGTCGCAAATCAAAGAGTTGCTAAAATTTCAAAGTTTACAGTGTGTGGCATGCTCGATTCTCTAATAATTATGGATTTTTCTAGTACGGCAGTGGAGAAGCTGGCTTGTGTTTTGACAGCTTCAAGACTCCGACAACTCTAGAGAGTTACAAAGGTTTATTACTATTATTTCCAGTTTCATAATATATATATAATATTTTAACAATTTGTAAACAGGTAAATTTATTTACAAACATTATCTCTCAGTCCTCAGCAGGATACGAACCTGCAAACTCCGCATCACAGACCACTACTTTATATTATATTATAATACATATATATAAATATATATATATATGTCGTGCCGAATAGGCAGAACTTGCGATCTTGGCTTAAATAGCAACGCTCATCTTGCCATATAGGACAAGTGAAAATTTGTGTATGCAATAATTTCGCCAAAATCATTCTGAACCTAACGAAAAAAATAAACTTCACTGTGTTTGTTTAGTATTAAATTATTGTAAACAAATCTAAAATATATTTAGTTAGGTTAGGCGAAAATAAATTGTTCTTGTTACATTAAGGTTAGGTAAGTTTTCTCAGATTCTTTTGATGCAAAATTACAAATTTTTACATTATTATTAATGAAAAAAATATATCTTTAAATGTATAAGAGAAAATTTTAGAAAGGACTTAATTTTAAATGAGTTCTTGCTAATTGACCAGTTTTACATATTCGGCACGACACACACACACATATATATATATATATATATATATATATATATATATATATATATATATATATATATATATATAT
Source organism: Cherax quadricarinatus (assembly GCF_038502225.1). Taxonomy (NCBI): domain Eukaryota; kingdom Metazoa; phylum Arthropoda; class Malacostraca; order Decapoda; family Parastacidae; genus Cherax; species Cherax quadricarinatus. The sequence goes on from NC_091360.1 coordinate 10,383,439, forward strand.
ATATATATATAAATATAGGGAGGTACCACCTCTAGAACTGTTATGGGGACCCTCATCCTCAGAGAAAAGAATAAACTTGCTTCAGGGAAAACTCAAGATTCTCCCTGAAGCTGTTTGAGAATTTTCTCCTACCACCCCCTATATTATGTATATATATTTTATTTAAAGACAAAATACATTGACAAAACATTCACAAAAATATGATACAAAGTAAAACAACATAGGTAACTCAGAGCTACATCTCGAATACTTCGTCCAGCTCCCCTGCGGTGGGCCGCGTGCCCAGAATGCTGCAGGCATTTCCTCTCTGGATCGCAACACTGAGTCTCTGAAAGAGGAAGCTGGTCGCCCTGTGGTCCTTGGTTTCTATGATGAGCTTTTCACCCAGCTCTTTGAGGAACTTTAGAGCACACTTGCCCCATGCTCCAAGGGTCTCCGACCCTATTGGAATGAAGTTATAGCAAGGGGGAAGGTCTTCATATTTTCGGATCTTCTGGGTCTCCCTGTGGCTGGCAGCTCCACCCCCTTCCACTACAGAGTATGGCAAGTAGGTGTCTGCCAATGTGGCAGCACAGGTGTAGTCCCAGGCAATCTGCTTTCCATCCTTCCAGGGTAGCATAGTGGCTCCATCAGGACGCTTTTGACTTCCATCAGACCTCTGTACTTGGGGTTCCCGTTGAGCTGGGCAACGGGCTGTGGCGAGGCTTCTCTATTATGTCATTGATCTCCTCATGTCTGGCATACTTCCCTTCTGCTGTGTGGCACACGAGACCATGGAGTCCGAATTGATCAGCTGTCGCCCTGCTGCAAATACACCTATGTTCGGTGAGGGTGGGGGCGGCTAGGCGAAGAGCAACACCAATCCGAATGGCCTGTGGGTCGAGACGGGTGCCCAGGGAGGAATTGGGAACAGCTAACAGGAAATCTCCTGAGTGTGGTGCCTTCACTGCCAGGAGACGAGCTTTGTTCTTTCCTGAAGCATTGGAGAGCATTGTGTTGGCGATTTTTTCCATGATCGGTTTGTCCCAGTGGGACTGTTTGTGCTGTTTGGGAGGAGCTGGTCTACTGGAGGAGTCTGTAAGGGTGTCCCACCGAATTGCTGCTTCAGTAAACCTGGGGTTTTGAGCTCCTACCAAGTCTCTCAAGCGTTCGGGCACTATCTTCTTGACTAATGCACTGGAAGCCAAACACGAAGACAGAAAAGCAGGTAAAGCAACATGCGTTGCTTTACGCACCCCTATACCTCCCAGTCGCACTGGGAGGGTTGCCTGATCCCATTGCTCATCCTCTAGTGACAGATTCAGTGCCTTCTTAAAAGTTGATCTCAGGTGTGCGTCATATTCATCGAGTGTTGGGTTGTCAAAAGAGGGTGCACACCTCAAGAAGTAAGTGAGTCTTGGCATAGTAAGACCTTGTGAGGAGATACAGAGCATCATGGGCATCAAGATCGCTTATTCTCTCCTCCATTCTCATAAGATCATTCAATTTGTCCCTGAGGACAGTATCGATGGCCTGGTGACCCAGCGGTGCCCCCAAGAGGGTACTGTTGGACGGAGTTGTAGTTGAGATTTCCGGGAGGATTCTTCGCACAGCATTGATTATTTCCTGGTTCGCTGTGATGATTTCACACTTAGAGGGATTGAGGATGAGTCCCAAGCCTTCTCCCTGTGTTTTCACCAGTTGTAGGTCCCCCACGAGGGACTCTTCAGTACCTGCCAGAGTGCCGTCATCCAGGTACCAGATATTGAGCTCACTGCATAGGCTGGAAGTTAGTTCTCTTACTGCCAAGCAGAAGAGATGTAGAGCAAGTGGGTCACCCTGCTGAACACCCTCTGATGATTGAATTTCATGTTCTCCAAACAAAAGAATTGAGGGTTTGCTGTAGCCGGCTGAAATGAAGGGAAAGAGACTGGGGAACCGAACCCGAACAGCTGGCAAAACAGCATCTCTCCTCACCATATTAAAGGCATTTCTAAAATCAAGTTTGACTATGGCCTTGTCTTCTGATAGGTCCCTGATGTAGGCCCTTGCCACATGAGCTGCAGCTTCACTGCCTTGAGAGACCCCAAAGCCCAGTTGGTGTGGCTGGAGTAAAGTGGCAGCTTCTAGGTGAATGTTTCTCACTGCTGCTTTGGCAACGAGACGGCGAAGAGTGTTTCCAACTGCAATGGATCTGATTCCCCCATCCCTCTTCTTCAAAGCACATAGTGAGGCTCCAAAAAAGAAAGGTTTAATTTCTTCTGGGATTCGCCCAGCCAGGCAATTGTTGACGAAAGTTATTAACTCGGTGAGAAGAATTGATGCAGATTCACCGAGTACTGGATTTACCATCTCTTTGAGGTGCTGAGGTCGAATTCCAGTGTAACCTCCTGCAGATCCTGCTGGAAATGACACGATCGCCTTATAGACTTCCGATTCTGGCAAAATTAATTGTTCAGTGATAGGGTCTTCCTCAGGGTTGTCGTTGATGGCTGTGGTGTCCCTGGTTGGATGCTTGTCTCTTAGTGCTTGGGCCGTGGTCTCATCCTTGGGGGCTACAGTGTCGTCACTTGTAATTATTCTTATTGCTCCCACTGTGTTACCTTCCTCAATTTTTTTGCTAACCTGTGCGCAAATTTCCTCGTTCTCAGTAGGACTTTTCTTGGGTGTGCCTCTTTGATTCCTGCGATGATGGGGCAGAGGGACACAGTTATCCGTTCTTGGGTAGTTGCGCACTGCCTTGATAACTGACGTGGTTAGCAGTTTGCCTCGTCTTTCAGGAACTGCAAGACAGACATTGCCGAACAAGAGAAGGTTGCGCCATGCTTGGATGGTGCCTCGGGCTTCTAAGTTGGTGGAACCTCCATTCACCCGCTTAAGAAGGTCTGTGAATTTCCCTGCTGCATATGGGCGAGCTGCTTTAGGGATGTGGGATAGTGTACTGCTAGCAGTGGATTTGAATGCCAACAGAAGGTTATCGCAAGTGACGAGGTTGCCATTGGAATTGTCATCTGCCTGTGGAGGCTGTGGGCTGCTCTCTGCTGGGGGCATATGTGATCCCGCACACCTATTCTGTGCACGAATACGGCCGTCCCTGTTGCGTGCTCGAAACTCTCCACACACCTGACATGTGCCTCTTCTTTCATTGTTGGGTGCATTGTTTCCCTGGCTTTGTGGCTGGCTGGCTTCATCGTCTGCCATACCTCAAACTGCGTGATAAGCCCAAGCTGAAGGGAAAATGGCGCATGGCACATTCCGCATGTGGTTCATGGTGGTGGTGGGGGGGGGGAGGAGAGGGGTGTGCAGTCCTTGTGGTGGGCGGTGGAAGATGTGTGCTGAGGCGGAGTAGGGCACTCACTCCCTCCCAGGCATATATATATATATATATATATATATGCAAAACAACCACTGTGAAAGAATAGAGAAATTCCAAGCGCTTTCGTGACTACTCACATTATCAAGGAACAATGAAAGTAAAGCATCAAAGGAAGGTATATAAAGGGGAAGCCCACACGTCACCATCAGATCCCACAACAATGAAACACCTGACGCGAGACAGCAGGCCCGCCGGCCGAACTAGACAGGTCCTTCACACCACCCACCAACAAACTATTCTACCCAAGAAATAAGAAATTTAAAAAATTATTATTTGTCCAATGTATTATTAAATTCTTCCCAAATTCTATTAATTATAAATGGATCTAATTTATATAAACCGAAGGAAATATTCATATTATTGTCAAAACTGCTTTTTACGAAACAAGATTCCATTATGTTCCTGTCGACCATGGACTTGCTTGATACTACTTTCTCAACTTTTTGAAAATCAATTGGATGTTTAAAATCTCTTACATGAATAAATAGAGCATTGGAATCTTGTCCAGTTCTAATGCTATATTTATGCTGTTTTAATCTTCGAGATTTTTACCAGTTTGACCGTAATAAACTTTATCGCAAATTTTACAAGGAATCTTATAGACATCCATCAGCATTTTGGGGGGAATTCTTTATCAAAAGTTTTTTACTGTATCAAGATTTTTGAATACAACTTTAATATTAAAAGTTTTAAGAAGAGAAGGCATATCAACCAAGTTTTCATGGTAAGGGAGAACCAACATATTTTTAGATAAGGCTGGTTGTCCCTTTTTGGATTGTAAAAAGTAATTCTACCAACTTTAAAAGATTTATCAATTACATTTCTTGGGTATTTCAAATCATTACCTATTTCATAAATTTTGGATATTTCCTCATCTATAAACTCTGGACTAGAAATTCGTAAAGCTTTCAAAAACATAGATGAGAAAACAGACAGTTTAACTATCTTGATGGGAAGAATAATAGTGGACATAGGAACAGTTATTTGTAGGTTTTCTGTAAATTTTAAATTTGAATTCATTATTACCCTTAATAATTAAAGCATCTAGAAAAGGCAATGAGTTAATTTCTTCAAATTCAACAGTAAAATTTATAGAATGGGCTAAGCTATTTAATTTGCCAAGGAAATGGTGTATATCTACATTTTTGGGCATAAGACACAAAATATAAGAACATAAGAACATAAGAAAGGAGGAACACTGCAGGAGGCCTGTTGGCCCATACTAGGCAGGTCCTTTACAATTCATCCCACTAACAAAACATTTGCCCAACCCAATTTTCAATGCCACCCATGAAATAAGCTCTGATGTGAAAGTCCCACTCAAATCCATCCCCTCCCACTCATGTACTTATCCAACCTAAATTTGAAACTACCCAAAGTCCCAGCCTCAATAACCCAACTAGGTAGACTGTTCCACTCATCAACTACCCTATTTCCAAGCCAATACTTTCCTATGTCCTTTCTAAATCTAAACTTATCTAATTTAAATACATTACTGCGGGTTCTCTCTTGGAGAGACATCCTCAAGACCTTATTAATATCCCCTTTATTAATACCTATCTTCCACTTATACACTTCGATCAGGTCTCCCCTCATTCTTCGTCTAACAAGTAAATGTAACTTAAGAGTTTTCAATCTTTCTTCATAAGGAAGATTTCTAATGCTATGTATTAATTTAGTCATTCTGCGCTGAATGTTTTCTAACGAATTTATGTCCATTCTGTAATATGAAGACCAGAACTGAGCTGCATAATCTAGGTGAGGCCTTACTAATGATGTATAAAGCTGCAGTATGACCTCTGGACTTCTGTTGCTTACACTTCTTGATATAAATCCCAGTAATCTATTTGCCTTATTACCTACGCTTAGGCATTGCTGTCTTGGTTTAAGGTTGCTGCTCACCATAACCCCCAAGTCCTTTTCGCAATCTGTATGGCTAAGTTCTACATCATTTAACTTATGAGTACTAGGGTTATGGGCACTCCCAAGCTTCAGAACCTTGCATTTATCTACATTGAACTGCATCTGCCACTTTTCTGACCAAGAATAGAGTTTGTTCAAATCCTCCTGAAGTTCCACAACATCTACGTTTGAATCAATTATCCTACCTATCTTTGTGTCATAGGCGAATTTGCTCATATCACTAGTAATTCCCTCATCAAGATCATTGATATATATTATAAACAACAACGGGCCCAAGACTGATCCCTGTGGAACGCCACTTGTTACAGATCCCCACTCGGATTTAACCCCATTTATGGACACTCTCTGCTCCCTGTCAGTGAGCCATGACTCGATCCACGAGAGCACTTTTCCCCCAATGCCATGAGCTGCCACTTTCTTTAACAGTCTATGGTGCGGAACTCTATCAAAAGCCTTACTAAAATCTAAGTAAATAATATCAAATTCTTTATCGTGGTCAACAGCCTCAAAAGCTTTACTGAAGAAAGTTAATAAATTAGTTAGACAAGACCGGCCTCTTGTGAATCCATGCTGAGTATCATTAATCAAGCTATGCTTATCGAGATGGCTTCGTATAATCTCTGCTATAATTGACTAGTAATTTGCCTACAATTGAGGTCAGGCTTATTGGGCGGTAATTTGACGGTAACGACTTGTCCCCTGTTTTAAAAATAGGAATTACATTAGCCATCTTCCACATATCAGACACTACACCTGTTTGAAGAGATAAATTAAAAATATTAGTTAATGGTTCACAGAGTTCCATTTTGCATTCCTTAAGAACCCTTGAAAAAACCTCATCAGGACCCGGCGACTTATTTTGCTTCAGTCTGTCTATCTGCTTCACAACCATTTCACTAGTGACTGTGATGTTACATAATTTATCTTCTTCTAGCCCACTATAAAAATTAATTACTGGAATATTGTTAGTGTCTTCCTGTGTAAAAACTGAGAGAAAATAATTATTAAAAAATCGAGCACATTTCATTCTCTTTGTCAGTAAGGTGCCCATAGTTATTTTTAAGGGGACCTATCTTATCTCTAACTTTTGTTCTATAGACCTGGAAAAAACTTTTTGGGTTAGTTTTAGAATCCCTAGCAACTTTAATTTCATAGTCCCTTTCAGCTTTTCTTATCCCCTTTTTAATGTCCCTCTTAATGTCAATATACTGATTCATAAGATGACCCTCACCTCTTTTGATACGCCTATAAATTCCTTTCTTATGCCCTAGTAGATATTTGAGCCTATTATTCATCCATTTTGGGTCATTTCTATTTGATCTAATTTCTTTATATGGGATAAACGTTCTTTGAGCAGTATGTATAGTGTTCAGAAAACTGTCATATTGATATCTCACTTCGTTACCCCAGTCAACAGATAAGTTTTCTCTAAGCCCATCGTAATCTGCTAAGCGAAAATCTGGGACTGTTACTGAGTTATCGCTACTATCGTACTTCCATTCAATGCTAAATGTAATTGATTTGTGGTCGCTAGCACCCAGTTCCTCTGAAATTTCTAAATTATTAACAAGGGATTCATTGTTTGCCAGAACTAAGTCAAGCAGGTTATTTCCCCTTGTAGGTTCTGTCACAAACTGCTTCAAAAAACAATCCTGAACTGCTTCAAAGAAGTCGTATGATTCTAAATTCCCAGTCAAGAAATTCCAGTCAATATGACTAAAGTTAAAGTCTCCTAGAATTACTACATTATTGTGCCTTGTGGCCTTAATTTCCTCCCATAGTAGTCTCCCTTGGTCCCTATCTAAGTTTGGGGGACGGTATATCACTCCTAAAATCAGTTTTTCATGCCTCTCTGAAAATTCTATCCAAACAGACTCTGTATGTGTTACTTCAGACTTAATACCCGTTTTTATGCAACAGTTCAAGCGATCTCTGACATACAATGCCACCCCACCCCCCTTCCCGATACTTCTATCTACTTGGAACAATTTAAAGCCCTGAATATGACATTCCGCAGGCATGTCCCGACTTTTTGAATTAAACCACGTCTCAGTTAAGGCAAATACATCAATGTTACCTGCACTAGCAACTAATCTCAACTCGTCCATCTTATTCCTAGCACTACGGCAATTAGCATAATAAACATTGAAAGACTCTCCTTTCTCTTTACCCTTCCTGTTCATTTCTGTTTTTCTACTAAACCTATTACTGTCTTTATCACCCAAAGTCCCTGGCTTTTCAATATCTACCTCGTTCTACTTATTAGTAGTTCCCCTAGAACTCGTAATATTACTACACTGGGACTCCACTGTTTTCCTGCCAAAACCCATACCACTAACTATTCCTAGTTTAAAGTCCTAACTGCTCCCTCCACTGCAGTTGCCAGTGCTACCACCCCAGACCTAGATAAGTGAACCCCATCCCTGGCATACATGTCATTTCTGCCATAGAAGAGGTCCCAGTTGTCAATGAATGTTACCGCATTTTCCTTACAGTATTTGTCCAGCCAGCAATTGACACCAATTGCCCTGGACAACCATTCATTTCCAACTCCTCTCCTTGGCAAAATACCACTTATGACAGGGTTCCCACCCTTACTCCTAATTATTTCTATTGCTGACCTATACCAGCTAATCAGGTCTTCACTCCTACGTCTGCCAACATCGTTGCCTCCAGCACTGAGATAGATAATAGGATTGCTCCCATTACCTCTCATGATGTCATCCAGACGGCTAACAATATCCTCCATCCCAGCCACAGGAAAGCAAACTCTCTGTCTCCTACTCCTGTCCTTCAAGCAGAACGCCCTATCCATATACCTAACTTGGCTATCCCCAACAACAATATTCTTACCTTCCTTGGTGTCGTTCGTCGTGATGTTCCCACATTCGTCGGGTAGCACTGAGAATGTATTAGATGTTTCCACAACAGTTTCCACGGCAGTCTCTTTCTTCTTCATCGTTTCTATCTTTCCATTCGTCTTCTTGATCGTCAACTTCGTTCCCTGCTGTCTAGCCACTGACCAGTTTCCCTTCTTGACCTGAGGACTCAAAACAGGAGGACTACTACGAATCTTCTTGTTTTCCTCAATCAGTCGCCGAATCTCCAACTTCGCCATCCTCAATTCTTCCTTAAGCTGTTGGTAAAGTTGCTCGATGGAGGGCATCTTGCTTCAATTCGTAGAGCGCGCAAACAGGTCTTCACAGAGCTAAGTAAACGTCAACACTGCGCAAAAGCCAACTCAATCAGGAGCTACTGCGCAGCACGTCCGCACGGCCCAACAGCGATGCGAACAACATATCTGAACAATTTAGCTCTAATAGGGAGGATTGTGTTAAGCAGCCTTGTTTCAAAAAATTCCATGTATAGGTTAATAAGAACAGGTGAAAGAGGATTTCCCATTGCCATACCAAACTTCTGAGTGTAAAACTTATCATTAAATACAAATTTTGCATCAACAATGCAAAGTTTAATAAGTTTAATGATAGTAGGAACTGGCAACGGTAAATCATAATTAACGAGTTCTTCAGATAGGAAACTTAATAAATCATCAACAGGAACTTTCATAAACAAGGAAGTAACATAAAAACTAACCATGTTAAAATCATTTAAGTCAATCAAGGAGCTTAATTTATCAACTAAATCTATGTTGTTTTTAACATTAAAGTTAGAAATTTTGCCAACAATAGGGCTCAAAATATCAACAAGCCATTTGGATAATTTATATGAAACTGATCCTATGGAGCTAATAATTGGTCTGACTGGATTCCATGGTTTGTGTGTTTTTATTAGTCCATACATGTAAGGTAAAGATGGATTAGTGGAAGTAAATTGTTTGACTAATTCATCTTTGCCTTTCAGTAGAAGTTTTATTGTTCTATTGAAATTGCTGTTAACGGTTTCTAGGGGATTTTTTAAGTTTAGAATAGGTTTCAGTATCATGTAAGAGGTTATTCATTTTTTCTTGGTAATCATTATCTTTCATAATTGCTATTGCATTTATTTTGTCTGCTTTAGTAAGGCGCAATTTTTATTGCTATTAAGCGTATCATAAGACTTAAAGAATCTTTGAGGGCAATTGGGAAAAAAATTTTTTTAGACAAAAATGCAACTGCTGCTCTAGGTTTTAGCCTAAGTTTTGCAACTTCAAAAAAACTTAATAATGTTGAAATTGCAAAAGCCTTTTGCAACTTTGAAAATTTTTCTGATTTATCCACTGATGAAATTAATATTAGTAAGGGAATGGTATATAGCTCTATGTTAAAACAAAACATTCCCAATTGCCCTCAAAGATTCTTTAAGTCTTATGATACACTTAATAGCAATAAAAATTGCGCCTTACTAAAGCAGACAAAATAAATGCAATAGTAATTATGAAAGAAAATGATTACCAAGAAAAAATTAATAATCTCTTACATGATACTGAAACCTATTCTAAACTTAGAAAAAATCCCCTAGAAACCGTTAACAGCAATTTCAATAGAACAATAAAACTTCTACTGAAAGGCAAAGATGAATTAGTCAAACAATTTACTTCCACTAATCCATCTTTACCTTACAAATATGGACTAATAAAAACACACAAACCATGTATTTAATAAGTTTTACACTCAGAAGTTTGGTATGGCAATGGGAAATCCTCTTTCACCTGTTCTTAGTAACCTATACATGGATTTTTTTAAACAAGGCTGCTTAACACAATCCTCCCTAATAGAGCTAAATGGTTCAGATATGTTGATGATACTTTGTGTCTTATGCCCAAAAATTTAGATATACACCATTTCCTTGGCAAATTAAATAGCTTAGTCCATTCTATAAATTCTACTGTTGAATTTGAAGAAATTAACTCATTGCCTTTTCTAGATGTTTTAATTATTAAGGGTAATAATGAATTCAAATTTAAAATTTACAGAAAACCTACAAATAACTGTTCCTATGTCCACTATTATTCTTCCAATCAATATAGAGTTAAACTGTCTGCTTTCTCATCAATGTTTTTGAGAGCTTTAAGAATTTGTAGTCCAGAGTTCATAGATGAGGAAATATCCAAAATTTATGAAATAGGTAATGATTTGAAATACCCAAGAAATGTAATTGATAAATCTTTTAAAGTTGCTAGAAATACCTTTTACAATCCAAAAAGGGACAACCAGCCTTATTCAACTAAAAATATGTTTGTTCTCCCTTACCATGAAAACTTGGTTGATATGCCTTCTCTTCTTAAAACTTTTAATATTAAAGTTGTATTAAAAAATCTTGATACAGTAAAAAAAGCTTTTGATGAAGAATTCCCCCCAAAATGCTGATGGATGTGTCTAAGATTCCTTGTAAAATTTGCGATAAAGTTTATTACGGTCAAACTGGTAAAAATCTCGAAGATTAAAACATAAATATAGCGTTAGAACTGGACAAGATTGCAATGCTCTATTTATTCATGTAAGAGATTATAACCATCCAATTGATTTTCAAAAAGTTGAGAAAGTAGTATCAAGCAAGTCCATGGTCTACAGGCATATAATTGAATCTTGTTTCATAATAAGCAGTTTTGACAATAATATGAATATTTCCTTCGGTTTATATAAATTAGATCCATTTATAATTAATAGAATTTGGGAAGAATTTAATAATACATTGGGCAAATAATAATTTTTTAAATTTCTTATTTCTTGGGTAGAATAGTTTGTTGGTGGGTTGTGTGAAGGACCTGTCTAGTTCGGCCGGCGGGCCTGCTGTCTCGCGTCAGGTATTTCATTGTTGTGCGATCTGATAGTGAGGTGTGGGCTACCCCTTTATATACCTTCCTTTGATGCTTTACTTTCATTGTTCCTTGATAATGTGAGTAGTCACGAAAGCGGTTGGAATTTCTCTATTCTTTCACAGTGGTTGTTTTGCATATTCTGAAATCACCTGTTTACTGTGATCTTATTGCACACATTATATATATATATATATATATATATATATATATATATATATATATATTTTATATATATATATATATATATGTATATGTATATATGTGTGTAATTTGTGAGTGTGTTTATGTCTTTGTTGCGTCCTAAACAGACATTCAATTATCCTGAAATTAATTTTTTCTATCTGATCTCTTGCTAAAATTATCTTACACAGCTTCTCTCACTTTTCCATCGCCTTTGTTGGGTTGTGACGGCTCAATACCTGCTTCCCCCCAGATAAAACCTGTTTCTTGAATCATTCTCCTCTAACACTCCTTCCTTTGATCAAACCTGATTACCTTAGCTTCCTGAAAATCAGTATGATTCTTGCGGATGTAACGCTCTAGTGAATTTAATTAATAATAACAAACAAATTATTAATTCTTTATTGGACATCATAATACACTAAAAAGGTCAATTTGTCGTGTAATTAGCATAACTGATCTTCCACTCTTGTACTGAAAAAAGAACTTAAGCCCTAGGCTTCTTAGTATAGGAAGGACATAAGTGTTACACTGTCTCACTGGATTAAGATTCTGGGTATTAGACTGTCTTGAAACGTAAAGTTCTTTGTACTAAGCTATCTTACTCCATAAAGAACCTACGTACGACTCATTAAAGGAAACTCGTCAAGTTGTGATTTAGGGTGAGAGAGACGGCACTGTTCACCTAAACCCACACACACAGTCAGTCAGTCAGTCAGTCAGTCAGTCAGTCAGTCAGTCAGTCAGTCAGTCAGTCAGTCAGTCAGTCAGTCAGTCAGTCACGTCACTCAGTCAGTCACTCGCTCCTTTTTTTTTTACAAATTTAAGACATCTGAAATGTCTATGAATAGCTTGTTGACGAAGACATTGATTCATCTCTATTGAGAGCAACACCACTTGACGGCTGCTGTATACAGAGTCTGGTTATTTAAGTTGGTACACAAGTCATAATTACTCTCTATTCACATTCCTATTGAAGACGTTCTTGTTGTCGATACTCTGTCATCACTCTTTAACACAAGACCTCGAGATGTGGAACTGACCTTGTTTTATTAGCGATTTTGTCCTCGTATTCAGGTAGTAAATTTATAATCTGGTTCACATACTGCTTTGTATTTCAGTAATCTCAAAACTCAGTCGATTCTAAACCAAAAAAGTCTTACTCATCCTCTGTTAATTAACCCTACATACACACAGAAAATATATAAGTGGTTTAGGGCGTCTCGGAATTTTGACGGGTTACAAGGGTGGTGGGTTAAGGTATTGAGGGTTCCTTTCCCCGGCCAGTGCAGTTTATTATATATATATATATATATATATATATATATATATATATATATATATATATATATATATATATGCAACAAGATCACAGTAAACAGGCGATTTTAGAATATGCAAAGCAACCACTGTGAAAGAATAAAGAAATTCCAAGCGCTTTCGTGACTACTCACATTGTCAAGGAACAATAAAAGTAATGCATCAAAAGAAGGCGTATAAATATAATTGAATCTTGTTTCATAAAAAACAGTTTTGACAATATGAATATTTCCTTTGGTTTATATAAATTAGATTCATTTATAAATAGAATTTAGGAAGAATTTAATAATATATTGGACAAATCATAAATTTTAAAATTCTTATTTCTTGTGTAGAATAGTTTGTTCGTGGGTTGTGTGAAGGGCCTGTCTAGTTGGGCCAGCGGGCCTGTTGCAGTGTTCCCTTTCTTATGAGTCGCGCGTCAGGTGTTGCTTTGTTGTGGGGTGTGATAGTGAGGTGTGGTCTAGACCCTTTATATGCCTTCTTTTGATGCATTTCTTTTATTGTTCCTTGACAATGTGAGTAGTCACGAAATCGCTTGGAATTTCTTTATTCTTTCACAGTGGTTGTTTAGCACACGCACACTATATATATATATATATACATATATATATATATATATATATATATATATATATATATATATCAATAAAAACATTGCGCTAGCCAAGGATTCGAACCCATGTTGTATTGGCCTGCCTCATGGTAAGCGAGAACCACATGACGCTTTAAACCACAGAACCACTCAACCCTACAAGAATGACGCAGCCAGCACACAGCTAGCTGTTGGGCCGCCATCCGAGGGCATACGTAGGTGTGGGAGCTTCTAAGCTCATTTCATTCTCATCCCTGTTTGGTGTACTAGCCTCACGAGCAGCATTTATATATTTTATATATTATATATTATTGTGTTGTTATTGATCAATACCACTTGTTCGTGGTTACAATAATATATAAAATGTTGCTTGTGAGGCTAGTACACCAAACAGGGATGAGAATGAAATTAGCTTAGAAGCTCCCACACCTACGTATGCCCTCGAATGGCGGCCCAACAGCTAGCTGTGTGCTGGCTGCTCCATTCTTGTAGGGTTGGGTGGTCCTGTGGTTTAAAGCGTCATGTGGTTCTCGCTTA
>NC_091360.1:10399606-10557106 GCF_038502225.1 Cherax quadricarinatus
CACCTACCTTCCTCATTCATTTTTTTTTCTCTTTCATATTTCTATCTGAGTGTTCCAGGTGTGGCCAGGTAACAACAAGTAAACAAACAAGAGAGGTCGTTGACTGCTGCGTCAACACAATATCTACACAGATGAGGTCATTACCACCGAGCAATATGCAACTTCAGACATATACCGACAACAAGCAGGGAGAACCACCATTACATCCACGACTACCAGCACTACAACCAGCACTACAACCGCGGAAACTAGTACAAATGTTACTACCACTAACTCTTCATTTTTGAAAATTAACGCATTCTTCACGATAACTTAAGCAACATCCTTCACAACAGTCATAACCACTAACACAGTCACACGAACGCTAACACTACAGTCCCCAGTACAACCACAATTAGTCATCACAGCTTTTACCAATAACACGAGAATCACCACTACAACCATGACCATCAGAACAACCATCATCACTATTAAGATTATAACTATTATTGCAATCACGACAAATACCATCACTATCATCATTACTGCCATGGAGACGAACAGTACATTCACAGCTACAGCTATGACCACTGACACCACAGCCAATACTACATCTAGATCTATAACTACTATAGGAAGCAGATGTATTTAGGACGCTGCGCGATCCGAGAAAGGTATTACCGTATTTAATAATCTTGGTTCCCTGTACCTCAGTGCACGCAATAGCCATTGTGCAGTGTGCAACATACGGTTTTAAAGCAGTCTGTATTAGCGTAGAAGATCTGAGGTGAATCAGGAAAGGTGTTCGTAAGTTGTCACGTGGAAACTAGTATCCAAATAAGATAAGATTTCGTTCGGATTTTTAACCCCGGAGGGTTAGCCACCCAGGATAACCCAAGAAAGTCAGTGCGTCATCGAGGACTGTCTAACTTATTTCCATTGGGGTCCTCAATCTTGTCCCCCAGGATGCGACCCACACCAGTCGACTAACACCCAGGTACCTATTTGCTGCTAGGTGAACAGGACAACAGGTGTAAGGAAACGTGTCGAAATGTTTCCACCCGCCGGGAATCGAACCCGGGCCCTCCGTGTGTGAAGCGGGAGCTTTAGCCACCAGGCCACCGGGCCACCAATATCTTCAATAATATTGGCAAATTAGGGCATTCACAGCTTCAAGCTAATTCAATCCTAACACTAAGCACCAACGTTGAGGACAACTGAAGAGGCGAAGTCTTGTCTCAGAGAACAATGACTTTAAATATACCAGCACAATAAGTCTGTACATGTTGCATGATCAGCTACCAGTGTGGGAGGGTTGAAGCTATTTGGAAGAATTATTATGGCAGTCATAACTAAGGTCTAACCCAAAAGGGTCCTACAGCGCTCTCTGGAAGAAACTCAGAAATCACTTGAAAACTAGCATTTCCGTTTCAGAATTTTTTCTTAAAACCAAAAAAATATTTTGACCTATTCACGCAAAATTTAATATAAACTGTTCTCCAAGTAAGGCTGACCAGCGTCCACGTAATTTAGTTTCAGTTAGGCTTCGCATACATAACTTAAATTTTTACAACAGTCTTGCGCGCAAACAGATGGTATATGTACATGAACAGTATAATATATAGACTTAACCAAGGACAACCCAGAGAAGTTAACCACCGAGATTTATTTCTAATAAAATACATTCTCCAGCTATTTCAAGTAACCAAATTAGTTTATTGGTTTCTGTGAATTAATTCGACAATGTCCCTATTTTAGTTTAGGTTGCTAAAATAGGCACATAACATATCCAAAAATCAAGGGAAAGCTTTGATTGAAGAAACAACACCAGTACAAAAATTTTGAAGCCTATCAGATGTATTCTCTAGTTAGTAGACTGAATTCGAAACAATTTGTACCTACACAACCTAACCCCAATTCATTCACAATTTGCATCAGCCATTAAATATCGATACTGATCAGGATTAATTTACTTTAAACGGGGAAAGCGTTATATCCGTACGGGATACAGGGTCTGGGGAATAGGAATCGTTAAGATTTGAGCCAAAGAAGGGGAAAAAAATTCCAACTATGGATAAGTAGCCCCTCACTAGCATCAATATACTCCCATTAAGCAGGCATATTCCAGTTATTTAATGAAGTATGCAGTTTTGAGACAAAGTAGCAAAATAGCTCCTAAACATTTTTTTTCAATAATCCGGCCGTCTCCCACCAAGGTAGGGTGACCGACAAAAGAAGAAACACTTTCACCTTCATTTATTCCATCACTGTCTTGCCAGATGGGTTCTGATACTTCAGTTCAAAACTGCAAATATCCTCATCCCTCCTTTAGAAAGCAGACAATGTACTTAACATATCACTGACAATACAACCTTCTTTTAAGTAGAATGCAGCCGACCAGGAGGGCCTTTCTTAAGATATCACATAGAAACCGATTTCGGGAAGGGTCTCAATAAAATTAAGCAGAGAGCACTTGCACTCGAGAGGTGTTACACGAACCTTTCCCAAATTATAGTTCGTCAGCAATCAAAATCTGAAGATGGTCGGATAAGGAATTTTGAAGCTTCAGACGAGAGACTTGGATGCAGTAAATGGAAGACAGGATCGCTGTAGCTAAACATCTGCTTGGCTCTGGCAGAAATTTCTTCGAAAATATGGTATTTAAGAGCTCATTAATTTGTGAAACTTAAAAACTCCATAAAGATGCGAGGGTTCAATATTTTTCATCTTATTTTGAAGTTCGTCGATTTATAATTTTATACAATGAAATAAAAAATATTTAATTTGTGCTTTTTAAGACAGTCCAATGACTTTTCTGTACAACTGGTAAAATGGCGCCTACACAGCCAAAATTTAATGAGCACGTTTGTCTAAGACACACCAGTGCTTAATGTTTATAGCCGAGCAGAAGCGGATTTCTCTAGTTATTACACAGGAACCAATTTATGAAAAGTAGCAAATTAAAATTTAGGCAGCTCAAAGTGAATGCCAAACTTCCTTGTAATAAAACACTAATACAAAATTTGATGCCTTTCAGAAGCAACATTAAAGTAATTGCTGTAGAATAAAGCGATTTCAAGTTCAACAATACGAATAAAATGTTAAATTTGCACCTACGCAAACTAGACTTTTGGGTCATCTTTTCAAACGCAAATTAAGACCAATACAGCGCAATGACAACATGATCTTGCCACGCAACGAAACACTAGTGATTTTTTTTATTCCACAAAACTGGATACATCAACAGTGTGCTGTACCATATTCTGCATGACAGTTACACAGTGGGAATAAAGCTGGTTTCTCTCCCTCCCTCTCCAATCGTCATATTCCATCACGCACGCTGGAGCTCATTGAAGATGACTCAAGAAATCGTAATGACACGATTGCAAATAAACCATACCCCCGGCCGGGATTGAACCCGCGGTCATAGAGTCTCAAAACTCCAGCTAACGCGACGGGCTGGAGTTTTGAGACTATGACCGCGGGTTCAATCCCGGCCGGGGGTATGGCTCATTGAAGAGGATTTACGTTACCCTGACCTGGGAGACTTCAATAGGGCAATGAAGATATCGTCAAGTTTTTCATTAAAGATTCATCAATGACGGGAATTTCAAAAGTTTCGTGACTGAATAGTTGGTGTTACCGTCTCTCAGTATAGCCTATCCCAAGCAAGGGAGAAACGCAGTTTTTACGAAAACATCTCAACCATCCCAGAGCGTTGGCAAGATAACTTATACATAGGAAACGGGAGAGAGGGAGAGGGACTTGGAGAGAAAGAGAAATCTGGACTCACGAAATCGTAATGACACGATTGCAAACAAACCAATCCGCGAGTTCTTACCGCACCCGTGGTATGGTTAGAAATTTGGAAATCATATTATATCTAATTATAGAGAACGAAGAACATTAGTTACTATACCGTGACTAGAACAATACATAAATAATCCACACATGGGAGAAACTTAGGATGATGTTTCGGCCCGACTTCAACCATTAACTGAAGTTAATGCCAAAATCGGTCCGAAACGTCGTCCTACGTTTCTTAAGGCCCACGTCAGGAAACACTTGTCCTTTTTCCTGACGATCCTTACCTAACCACTATTACTTGACTATAACCACCACTACAAGTACTACCAGCAATTCAACAACGGCTACAACTTCGTATAGTAACATTGCAACAACCATGACAATTATCATTAATACAAACACTGCTTCTACCGTCAATACCACTACAACCACGACCACTAACACTACTAGTGTGATACATACTACTTGCCTTTCTCAGGTATGAACGTGTATGACACGCATCATGCACGCATCCTTCAGTGTTCCTTCATAAATATATAAATAATAAAATAAATTTCGAAAGGTAACCATAAATTTTAAAGGGATGGACTGGCAAGCCATTGGAACACCTCGGCCATATGGCCAAAAGCCGAGTCATCATGTGACTAAAACCCATATCAGGAGACATTTGGTCATTTTCCTGACTAATCTTATATAACATAACTACTGAATGCCATGAGTGTAATAGCAATCGAGTACCCCTAACGGAGTTCTTTCAGCTCTTTGCTGAGAGACATCCGTCATATGCCCCCCCCCCTCTCACACACACACAATTGTGTGGCACATCCGACATGTGCCACACATTTATTTTCCTGTATGTGGTCTTGGCGAGCGAAGTGAACACTCGCCAGGGCTAGGATGAGTGCACCTTCCTGGTATGGTGTGACTAACAAGGTACGTAGGGTGATCTGACGCTTCAGAGGAAGAGTGGAATGGCATAAAGTAGGTTACCATGATTTTAGGAATACCTAAAACTATCAGATCCTCTTAAGTGTTTGATGGGCACCTCCATAACAGTTCTATATTCCTTATTGGTAGGCTATAGCTACATAGCCAGTGTTCCTTTACTCTCATCAAAATTCTATTCATTATTAGGTTTAACTAGCCCCTGAATTCTGAACATAGCTGTAAGTAGCCTGTACATAAGCTGAAGCGGTAGAAACACATGTTAACCAAAAATTATTCTGTTTATGTTACTGCTCAGTTTTGATAAAAATTTGACTGCGCTAAAAAACACTACGTGTAATCTTCAGATTAAGTACTTTCACATTCTCCGTGCGTCATTAGGAGCTATGCAATGTTGCAAGAGTAACAACAGGAAAAATGAGGTGAAGTTTTCTCACAGAAGGGCAGGGCGGTGACACCAGCTACTGCTGAGAGTCGCTGTACCTGGTGTCCCTTCTCTGCCCTACTCTGAGACAGCTTCATTTATATATAAAATGGCAAAATTATTATTAAATATGATAAAACAAATCTATAATATTTCATGGCTTGAAAACTTTTTTATTACTCCTAGCGAAAAAAGGGCATTTATATTTTTTTGCATTTCATAACAAACAAGATTAAAAGAATCAGGATGAATCTGTACAAAAAACAACTTTTATTGTCTCTTTGTGGAAATAAAGAGCTCAGAGAGGAGGAAATAAGAAGCACGAGGGGAATCTAATAAAGAGAAGGTAATTAAGTTTGTGGAGTGTGTAAAGTTTTGGAGAGGGAGTTGCCCGACGAGGGAGTTGCAGCCTGCCCACCTGCATACCTGAGACGTTGCTACCATGTACTACCACCACCACTCATCCACCAGGACTACCACCCTATCCTCGTTACAGTCACCTTCAACACTACTACCATCACCAATACCACCCAAAACCACCACAGACAATTAACCACCAACACAACTACCACTACTAAGATTATTAACATTACCACCACCGCCTCCATTTTCACCGCCCCCACTATCAGTACTTTCCCTCCCCCCACCACCACCAAAACTAAGACTCAACCATCACTTACCTACCCTCCATCACCCTCATCACCAATCTTCATTACTACCATTACCACCAGTTTCTACAACCAGTACAGCCACCACGACCCTCGACATCGCCACCAACAAGAGCCAATAAGACCATTTTTCTCGTAAATGTTAGCAGAATATCCGAGACCATAATAATAACAATAATAGAAGTAGTACTAGCATAGCAGTAATAGTAAAAGTATAGGGGTAATAGTAGTAATAGTATAGTAAGAACAGCATAGTACATAGCAATAAGCAGTAGCAATACAGCAGCATAGCAACAGCATGTACAGCATGCAGTAGCAACAGTACAACAGCAGCAGTACAGCAAGCAGCAGCAACAGCAGCAGCAGCACAGCACAGCAGCAGCACAGCAAACAGCAGCATAGAAACAGCAGCAGCATAGCAACAGCAGTAGCAACAGCAGCAGCATAGCAACAGCAGCATGCATAGCACGGCAGCAGCAACAGCAGCAGTACAAAGCAAGGCAGCATACAGCAGTACAGCACAGCACAGCAGCAGCAGCAGCATAGCAACAGTAGCAGCAGTACAGCAATGGCAGTAGCACAGCAACAGCAGCAGTACAGCAACAGCAGCAGCACAGCAACAGCAGCAGCATACAACAGCAGCACAGCAGCAGCATAGCACCAGCAAGCAGCATAGCAAATCAGCAGCAACATGGCAGCAGTACAGCATGCAGTAGCATAGCAACAGCAGTAGCATAGCAACAGCAGTAGCAGCATACAGCAGCAGCATAGCAATAGCAGCATAGCACAGCGGTAGCATGCAATAGCAGCAGCATAGCAATGGCAGTAGCATAGCAATGGCAGCAGTACAGTAATGGCAGCAGCATAGCAAGGCAGTAGCATAGCAAGGCAGCAGTATAGTAAATGGCAGCAGTAGCAATAACAGCAGCATAGCAACGCAGCAGCATAGTGTACAAGGCAGTGCAGTATAGCATGCAGTAGCATATAGTAATGGCAGTATAGCAGCAACGGCAGTAGCATAGCATGCAGCATAGCAACGGCATAGCAATGGCAGTAGTATAGCAATGGCAGCATAGCAACGCAGCAGTGCAGTATAGCAACAGCAGTACAGCAACAGCAGCAGCATAGTAACAGAACAGCAGCATAGCAACGGCAGTAGCATAGCAATGGCAGCAGCATAGCAATGGCAGCATTAGCAGCAATAGCAGTAGAACAAGGCAGCAGTATAGCACGCAAGCAGTACAGCAACAGCACGCAGCAGCAAGCATGCAGTAGCAAGGCAGTATAGCAAATGGCAGAGTGAAGCATAGCAATGGCAGTAGCAGCATGCAACAGCAGTACAGCAATAGCAAGCAGCATGCAACAGCAACAGCAGCAGTACAGCAACAGCAGCAGTATAACGGGCACAGCAGCAGTAACAGCAGTACAAGCAACAGCAGTACAGCAACAGCAGCAGCATAGCAAAAGTACAGCAACAGCAGCACAGCAACAGCAGCAGCATAGTAACAGCAGCAGCACAGCAACAGCAGCAGACAGAACAAGCAGCAGCAATAGCATAGACAGCAGCATACAGCAGTAGCAAGCAATAGCAGCAGCATAGCAAAAGCAGAGCAAATAGCAGCAGTACAGCAACAGCAGCAGTACAGAATAAGCAGCACAGCAACAGCCAGATAGCAACAAGCAGCATAGCACAGCAGATAGCAACAGCAGCAGCACAGCATACAGTACAGACAGTAGCATAGCAACAGCAGTAGCATAGCAACAGCAGCAGTACAGCAACAGCAGCAGCATAGCAACAGTAGCAGTATACAATAGCAGCAGTACAAGCAACAGCAGTATGCAGCAGTAGCAACAGCAGCAGTATAAACACAGTAGCATAGCAACAGCACAGCAATAGCTAACAGCAGTACAGCAACAGCAGCAGACAGAGCATGTACAGCAACAGCAGCATAGCAACAGCAGCATAGCAACAGCAGCAGCATAGCAACAGTAGCAGTACAGCAACAGCAGCATAGCAACAGCAGCATGACATAGCAACAGCAGCAGCACAGCAACAGCAGCAGCACAGCAACAGCAGAATAGCACAGCAATAGCAGCAGCAGCAACAGCACAGCACAGCAACAGCAGCAGCAGTGAACAGCAGCAGCATACAACAGCAGCAGCACAGCAACAGCAGCAGCACAGCAACAGCAGCATAGCAACAGCAGCAGTAACAGCAGCAGCATAGCATAGCAACAGCATAGCATAATAGTAATAGCAGTAGTATAGTAATAGCAGTAGTATAGTAATGGCAGTAGTATAGTAATGGCAGTAGTATAGTAATGGCAGTAGTATAGTAATGGCAGTAGTATAGTAATGGCAGTAGTATAGTAATGGCAGTAGTATAGTAATAGCAGTAGTATAGTAATAGCAGTAGTATAGTAATAGCAGTAGTATAGTAATAGTAGTATAGCAGTAGTATAGTAATAGCAGTAGTATAGTAATAGCAGTAGTATAGTAATAGCAGTAGTATAGTAATAGCAGTAGTATAGTAATAGCAGTAGTATAGTAATAGCAGTAGTATAGTAATAGCAGTAGTATAGTAATAGCAGTAGTATAGTAATAGCAGTAGTATAGTAATAGCAGTAGTATAGTAATAGCAGTAGTATAGTAATAGCAGTAGTATAGTAATAGCAGTAGTATAGCAGTAGTATAGCAATAGCAGTATAGTAATAGCAGTAGTATAGCAATAGCAGTAGTATAGCAATAGCAGTAGTATAGCAATAGCAGTAGTATAGTAATAGCAGTAGTATAGTAATAGCAGTAGTATAGCAATAGCAGTAGTATAGCAATAGCAGTAGTATAGCAATAGCAGTAGTATAGCAATAGCAGTAGTATAGCAATAGCAGTAGTATAGCAATAGCAGTAGTATAGCAATAGCAGTAGTATAGCAATAGTAGTAGTATAGCAATAGTAGTAGTAGTATAGCAATAGTAGTAGTAGTATAGCAATAGTAGTAGTATAGCAATAGTAGTAGTATAGCAATAGTAGTAGTATAGCAATAGTAGTAGTAGTATAGCAATAGTAGTAGTAGTATAGCAATAGTAGTAGTATAGCAATAGTAGTAGTATAGCAATAGTAGTATAGCAATAGTAGTAGTATAGCAATAGTAGTAGTATAGCAATAGTAGTAGTATAGCAATAGTAGTAGTATAGTAGTATAGTAATGGCAGTAGTATAGTAATAGCAGTAGTATAGTAATAGCAGTAGTATAGTAATAGCAGTAGTATAGTAATAGCAGTAGTATAGTAATAGCAGTAGTATAGTAATAGCAGTAGTATAGTAATAGCAGTAGTAGTATAGTAGCAGTAGTAAAATTCGTGGGGATTCACTCAGTATGGGTGTTGTGATGCCTGAGATGCGAGAGAATCATGTTTGATCCACGAAAGGGATGGGCAGTTCTTATTTACACGAGTTCTTGACTGCCATCACAGCACCACGTTGGTGGGGCCCAATCTCAGAGAGCAGCCCATCTCTGAGTAGCACTTCTAGCGGCCCATCTCTCCAGATTAATGTTAGGAGGATCGAGTCTTCACCACACCTTACGATGAATTACCACAGCTGGTCAGTGGTTGGTCAAACAGTAATAGCTATACATATTCATGAGGAAGCGTTAAACCCGTAGAGATCTATGGAATGGGAGATAATCAAACTAAGTTGCCTGGCCCCAATTCCTTGGATCAAAAGTGTTTTCCAAGCACCGAGGTAACATCAGTAAAGGTTATGTTAATATTATACGTTATGTTACTATTGTTTAAATGCAATATATTTTATGTGACTATTTGCATTCCTGATTAAATCCTCCATTAAATTAATATGTTTAAATACTCCTATTTTACCTGGCTTTTTTTGCTTTATTGGATTATTCCAAATTTATTACCAATGAAGTCTTCACTGGAAGAATTATTTAATAATTCAGGAGAAACCTGCTTGAGAAAGTATGGTTAATGCCTCGTGATTAACGGACGTAGTATCGAGCCTCCACCATTGTGGTGAATAACCCACACTTGTTTACAGCATCAAATAAATATAATAATAATTATAGCTATTCATAAATGGATTTCAGAATATCATAGTAGAACTCCAAACAGGTTTTTGTAAAATGTATTTTGGTCACTTGTTCGGTCTTGATGGGCGAGTCTTGACGTTGTAATTTTTCACATGTTAACATGCGAGTCGCTCTTGTTAATTCCTCCTCAGATGGGCCTTAGTGCCTGCATACGACTTAATCGAGCACCAACAGCCTAATAAATAGGGACTGGGATGAGGGGGCTATGACTCCAGAATCCATTATAGGTATAAGGAACACACGGGCTTTTAAAAGGCCTGCTTTCAAAGCAGTCAAATGTCAGTCAAATAATGAAAAATAAAAGCAAACGCAGAGGAAATACTTTTCGTTTAACGTATATTCCGACCACCAGACGTATGTACAATTATATACACTACGTACTCAGTTCACTAATCAGTTAAACCTGATAGTTGATAAGTTTGGACAGAGAGAATGAAAACTCTTGTTGTTGATGTGCTAGACAATCTAAGGCAGGAGAGGGTCTGACTTTCTGGACTCTTACTAGAAGTAGAGAAACCTCACTCAGACAATACATCAATCTCTATGAAACGGCAAATATCCCTAACACCTAGTTAACCACCTCGTAAGAGGATAGTGCACACATCCAGGCAAATAATAAGTAACCGAGTCTGAGGCTGGTTAAGATGACATGCAGGGAAGTGCTTTTATCTGACGTACACAGGTGAATGCCCTCAGACAGAACTGGATTACTTGCATGTCCCCAGAAACACCCGTCAGATGCACTTGGCACGGTTTACAAGAGGTAACTCACAGGCAGAAGATATCTTAGTTGTAAAAAAGCACGTTCAGAAGCCAAATGATTTACAGAGATAATATAAAAAAACTGATTCTATCATGTGTCTGAGATTAATTTCTCTGTTTCTAAAGTGAGACAAACATTCCATATTCAGATGTAATATTTTGGTGTTATTGATGCCTGAGTCGCCATCTTCATATCTAGAAAAAGACTTATCTTCCTGGCCTTGAATCTTTTTAGGTACGTTCCTTGATGTCGGTGAAGGATTTTTAATCGAAGGAGCTGAAACTGTATTCCCTTTCCTGGGATCGAATATGATTGCCTCCCCTTCCAGGCGTTATTTAGCCTCTATTTTGCGTTCTCTCTAAGAGTAATAAAAATAATTCCATTAATGGACAATGCACAAGCTTCTTGTTATTCTCCAATAAATTCACATTATAGTGGCTAGAACAATTGACCAAAATCCCTCGCTTAGATGAGGAATCCTATGACGAAATTTCGGTCCTCCCTGGACCGGTGAGTTGTGACTTGACAATAGTCCTAAGGTTAATCCCCTAAGTGCGCAGTTTTGGTGAATCCATCATTAGCGAGTTTCCAAGAATCAGGCCTATATTTTTTCTTCTGCATTACTGGTTACTGTGTCTACAGTACATATAATCATACTTTTACCTCCACTGACTTCACCACCGCTTGTCTAGAAAATAGGATGCTTGTATGCTTCATAAAGCGGCATACTTTACTTAGAACCCCATAGATGTAAAGTCGTATAATAAAGTTTTCCCCTGTTAAAAATTATCTTTAAAATGCCTTCAGCATTATGTATCGATCATAAACGAGGGCTAATGATTGTATCGCTCTCTCATTCCCCTACCAAGAACTCAACAGGTACGTATAGCTAGCAGGTTATTTTTACAGTGCATCTATCATTTAGAAGCACAATGTGCACTAATTAGCTACGTACTGGTGTTCCCACAATGTATCAATCACATAGAATATCCCACAAAGCAACTACATACTGTGGGTGTTCCCACAAAGTGTCAGTCATATATAGTGTACTCCTAATCCCTAACACTGCTAGATTTATTACCAAATGCAATAAAACGCCAATACCTATATAATGGGAAAAGGCTCATACAGCCTGGTTCACTGAATGCCACCACCACCAGGATGGTCACCACCACCACCAGAATGGTGCTCTCTATCACCAGAACCACCACAAATAGGCCAATGCTCTCCACTATCCCCACCACTTCTGGTAGGTCAGTCGTCTCCACTCTCCCCCCCCTTTCCTCCCCACACACCACTTCCAGTGGTCAATCTTTACCACCACCACTAGGTCAGCCCTCTCCACCATCACGAGTAGGTCAGTCCTCTCCATCCTCACGAGTAGGTCAGTTCTCTCCTCCATCACCACCACGACCATTAGGTCAGTCAGGGCCTCTCCAGCACTGACCCAAAGAAACTCCATAACCTTGCTGGACTCTTGTGTTTAGAGACCTGGAACTTTAAGAGATGCAGCGAGCTGAGAGAGTCTTCAGTGATCCCTGGAGCGGCCAGCGGTACGGCATCCACTGCTTTATTCAGTACCTCCAGCCTCCCGGGGCCGCCGCCGCCGCCGCCTCCTCCACCCTTCCTTCAGCCACTCTCCTTCAGTGCCTTGATGCTGAAGTGCTCTTTATCCAAAGAGTTGGAGCTACTCTTCTTCTTGGAGTGAAATGGCAAATAATACTGGTACGATGGGAAAACAGACGCTAATGCAGAATAATATGATCTTTATTGATGACGTTTCGTCCACTCACTGGGTATTATCACGTCAGAAACAATATCACGTCATGTTTCGCTTACCGTATAGGTGAAACATCGTCAGTAAAGGATAGCATTTTACTACATTTGTCATTTTTTCTGCTCTTTTTTCTTTGCCTTTATTATCTTCCCATTTTCCATCTACATGACCCTCTAAGTTCAGCACCTCCCCATGAGCAGAATAATTAAAAAATCTTGTTTCTCTTTATTATGAAATTTTATTCAGTGCAAAACTTTGTACAAATAAAGGTTTGTTCTGCTACATGTATTATTGTCTTCATTCCTCTCGACTTTGCTACTTTAGAAAACCAATATATTATTCTCAGTGCCTCGTCTACTCCTGCCTCCTCCAGCCTTGCATCCTTCCCTTGTTTACCCTCGCTCTACCTTCTCTTCGACGATGCCTCATCTACCCCTGCCTCCTCCAGCTTCCCCCAGTAATGCTCTGCCTTTGTTTACCTCCACCCCTCCCCTCCTCCGATGCCTCTTGTACGCCTGCCTCCTCCAGCAATGTTCTGCCTTTGTTTACTTTTACTCTCTCTTCCCTCCCCCGATGCCTCTCCTACTCCTGCCTCCTCTAGCAATACTCTTCCTTTGTTTACCTTCACTCTTCCATTCCCTCCCCGGATGCCTCTCCTACCCATGCCTCATCCGGCCTCTCGGCCTTTGTTTAGATGCACCCTTCCTACCCACACTGAAGCCTCTGCTACCCTTGCCACCTAATGTTTATGCCAGAAGCGTAATTCTACCAGCTGCGACTTGGGTATTGCAATATTTAAAGAGGAAACGCAGAGAGTTGCTTTCCTCAGGGCTGTTGCTACTTCCAAATTTAGTCAGAAGGTCTCGTCTTGACCACCGTACCTAGCTTATTTGCATTAATATCTTGCTGCAAAGAGGGTTAAATGGCAATTACACGGGTTCCCAGCTTGTTAAGGATTTTATTAGTAAAGATTTTCAGCTGGCTACTGAGCCAGGAAGCCTAAGTGAGAAGTCTTTTTTGCGGTAAAGCTCTCGCATCACACACGGAGGGCCCGGGTTCGATTCCCGCCGGGGTGAAAACATTTCGACGCGTTTCCTTACACCTGCTGTCCTATTCACCTAGCAGCAAATAGGTGCCTGGGTGTTAGTCGACTGGTGTGGGTCACATCCTGGGAGACAAGACTGAAGACCCCACTGGAAATAACAGTCCTCGATGACATATTGCCTTTCATGGGTTATGTTGGGTGACTAACCTTCAGGGATTAAAAATCCGAACCAAATCTTATACTTGCAGTTTTACGGAGGAGACTTTCTCCACGAGTGGCTTCTCCAGTCTTAAGCCACTCGTGACGAGCGCATATCCTGACTATATTTCTTTCCCATTTAATAACAAGTTAGGCCAGGGTGGGTCAGCTAAAAGGATTTCTCGTTGCCTTGATATGGAGACTGAAGCACTTTGAGAAGAAACGGTATAAAATACGAACACAATAGAAAAAAAGAGAAACGCATCAAAATGCAATCCTTTATTGACAACGTTTCGCCCACACAGCGGGTTTTGACAAGTCACAAACACTTTCTCTCTCTCTCTCTCTCTCAGCTGATCTGCTTGTGACTTAATAAAGCCCATTGTGTGGGCGAAACATCATCAACCAAGGACTGAATAGTTTATCTGTACCTCCATTGACACATTGTCTGAACTGCATCCCACTAGGAAGGTACCTCAGTGCCGGCAAAGAGCTCTTGTTCCAAGGAATTCGACTTATCTTTTCCTCAAACTATGGAATGAGCCCGAGTACCTCCCATTTCCCAGCTATTGTACAGCCCTACGTACCTAGCGGCTCCACATGATAATAATAATGGCAATAATAGTTATAACAATATAATGCTTATAATAATAATGCTTATAATAAGGATTATGATAATAAATCAAACTGTACTCACGCGCCTCAGTGTAAATAAACAGATGTGAATCACAGAATGGTTATTGATCATAATAAGAAATACTAATTCTTCTGATTAACATCGTTGAATTCATAGGTTTTGAGTTGCAATCTTCGACTCGTTTCAATGCCCAGTACTGTGTGGTCCTTGCCACCGGCCTGCAGGAGGCGACCCACAACAGCCTACCGACATATAAACACAGGAAATGACAAGCACTGCAGCAGGACTATTAGCCTGTGCTAGGTAAGTCCTCCTCAAACTCCGGCGTCTGTTTACTTCCATTTGAACTTGGGGGGTAGATATCAAAAGCGTTCTTCATACTTCTTGCCCACCTTACGAAAATGATCTGGGTCCTTCACTCCTACTGCAACTCCTACTACTACAACAACTCCTACTACTCCTACTATTACTATAAGCTAGGGTAAAAGTCTCTGAGTCCATGTCGGAGTTCATTGATTTGAACCTATAGCGTTTCACATACAACTGCTACAAGCACTACTATTACTACTACTAGTACCGCTACTACTACTAATAATACCAATAATAATACAATCAAAAATAGATGTAAAGCAGTTCAAAAAATTGTTTTTACTATTTTCTGCGCTCATCCCATTTTTGCTTCACTTACATCCTACCATAAACATTTTCCATCTTTATTTATCTTTATCCCTTTTCATAATTCTTCTCTCTCAAGTTCTCTCCCATCTCCAACTTTTTACTATCATTAACTATATTTTTCTTTATTCTTTACTCTCTTTCCTATCTCTCTTGCTCTTTTACGCATTTCTCTAACGTTTCTACAGCTCTTCCCAAGCTATAACTCTTCTCTCTTCCTCGTTCTCCGCTCTCAATCTCTCTCCAATCTATATTTTCCTCCCCTCTCGATCTCTCTTCTCTGGTTCTCTTCAAATTATTTCTAATATATCCCTATCTCTCTTCCTTCTCCCCATCTCTTCCATATCGAAGAGTAATCGCCAACGCTTCCCATCAAATGAATCAAAAGTCTGGTAAGGTATGAGCAGCCTACTGAGAACACTTGGGAAGTCCTGCTACTGCCGAAGGAATATATCTGGCGGACGCCACCTCTGCAACTCCCTAAAGTGACTCACTAGATCTTTTACGAGGTTCTTTTTCTCTCTTGGGTGTAGCAAATCGTGGCCCCTCGACTCCACCCTTAAAGAAGTGTGTGTGTGTGTGTGTGTGTGTGTGTGTGTGTGTGTGTGTGTGTGTGTGTGTGTGTGTGTGTGTGTGTGTGTGTGTGTGTGTGTGTGTGTGTACTCACGAATTTGTGGTTGCAGGGGTCGATTCGTAGCTCCTGGCTCCTCTTCACCGATCGCTATTAGGTCCTCTCTCTCCCTGCTCCATGAACTTCATCAAACCTCTTCTTAAAACTATGTATGGTTCCTGCCTCCACTTTGTCACTTTCCGGACTATTTCACTTCTTGACAACTCTATGACTAAAGAAATACTTCCTAACATCCCTTTGGCTCATCTGAAGCTTCAACTTCCAATTGTGGCCCCTTGTTTCTGTGTCCCATCTCTGGAACATCCTGTTTGTCTACCTTGTCAATTCCTCGCAGTATTTTATATGCCTTTATGTCTCCCCGAAACCTCCTGTCCTCCAATGTCGTCCGGCTGATTTGCCTTAATCCACTGGACCACACAATCCTTAAGAGTAGCGCATCCACCAGAACTGGATGTTTTACTCGCTACCCAAGGACCTACGGTGGTGTGGATGACTCTAGAATGACCCTAGGATAAAGGGGTGGGGTGAAACGGGAAGGAATGAAAGAGGGAGGAGTGGGGTGAAGGTAGAGGGAGGAGTTGGGGCGAGGTTGGAAAGTGGCGGGAGATCGTGAAGAATGTCTCCTGGTGGGAGTATTTACTTGAAGATAAACTTAATGGTCAACTTAACCTTCGTAAAATAAGTTGTGTGTATGGTGCTGGTTTTGGTTGTGTTGATAACGGTAGAACAGATGGCTGTTGTACATGTGGTTGTGGAATTGTGTTGGTACTGGTAGTGCTGGAGGTGCTAGTAGTTGCTGATGTAGTAGTGGTTGTAGTTTAGTGCTGGTGGTGTTGGTGGTTGTTGCAGATGAAGTATTGTTAATGGTTGTCTCCAGTGAATAGTAGTGTTCCATGAAGAATTTTTCAGCAGTTGTACCGTCATGTTAAGTGCTGGAGGAAGATAGAAAGGAAATACTGTTTCCTAGAGAGGAAAAAACAGGATTCATTCATGCATGAAATGAAAAATGTTGAGAAAGAGACAGCTGAAGATGATGAAGGTTGAAGACAAAGCAGATGAGACTGTCAACTTCTCCAAATATTACCAGACGAATGTGGTTTAGCCACTGAAGACAATGAAACCCAATGAAAATCAACTAATGAAAAATATTCATGTAGTTGGGGATTTGCAGATTAAATTTGTGTACTGGTCTTTAAAGAGAGAGAGAGAGAGAGAGAGAGAGAGAGAGAGAGAGAGAGAGAGAGAGAGAGAGAGAGGAAATGTTTGCCTTAGGGTGGTATAGAGAATATAGTTAGTAAAGGAAATATGACTGAATAAGAACATCCCAATAATCCGTCCAGTTTCCGGAACGAATTAGATAAGAACGAAGGGCTTGAGCCCAATTAGATGTAATTTTATGTCATAGAGGAGTCGAGATCAAGTGATTTTATAGGGATAGTGGTGTTAGCTGCTGGTTTACCTATTACTACAGAAAAATTGCAGTACCATTCAATAACTAGGTCCACTTAAACTGTGGTATGAGTGATATGTATGCCATGGATAGGGCGCCTTCATCTAAGGTGTGTATAGCAGTATTAGATAATTCAGTCGGGGAGGCCATTGTTGCAGTGTGTTCACCTTTAAACTGAAAAAAAGTTTGAAGCGTGCGTGTGTAGTGTGTGTGTGTGTGTGTGTGTGTGTGTGTGTGTGTGTGTGTGTGTGTGTGTGTGTGTGTGTGTGTGTGTGTGTGTGTACACTTGCCTAACTGTGGTTGCAGGAAGAGTCTCAGCTCCTGACCCCGCCTCTCTGCTGGCCGTTATCGATTATTTTCCTGGCTGCGTGAGCCCTGTCATAATTCTCAAAGTTAAATGTCTATTTTGCCTATGCGTGCGCGCGCGCGCGAGCCTGTGTAAAGAGGAAAATATGGCACCATGAATTCAAAAATAATTATACAAGTTAGAGAAACATTTAATAATATCTTTATTTACTACAAGCATTTCGGGCAAATTAGGTCAGTATCCCAGGATGCGACCCACATCAGTCGACTAACACCCAGGTACCTATTTTACTGATGGGTGAACATAGACAACCGATGCAAGGAAACAGGCCCAATGTTTCCACTCCTTCGCCGGGAATCGAACCCGGACCCTCCCTGTGTGAGGCGAGAGCTTTTGCCACCAGGCCACGGGGCACGGTAGATTTAATACAATGTCAAGACATTAGGAAACAACTGAAAAAACATTAATTACGGATAAAGAAAACTAAATCTGAGGATAAACGAGAGGAAAATAGAGAAGAAAGACTTTCTTAGCATCTATTATACAAATATATGTAGCAATAGAAACATAATAAATAGAGGTTTAATTGCATTTGCAAGAAACGTCGATAATTTTGAAAAACGGAAACAGATTAATTTGACGAGTTAAATCATAACTAAGTCACATGAACGACGGTGATACCGAGCCTTCTAGGTACTATATAAATTAAACATTAAGAAATCCACAATTCTAGCTGAAATTACAGCTGGAATTTATTCCACACGGTGGCAAGAATGCAAGAAAATACAGGATGTTTCAAAAGGATGGACCCAATTTCAAAATAGTACATACTAAAATTGGGTCCATCTTTTTGTAACACCCAGTCTATGTGGGAGCGACGACCTGGGACTCGCCAGTGTCAATGGGCAGAAATGTATCTGCCTTACACTGACACTGTGAATAATACATTTGCTTTTCAGAGGATTAGCTACGACAACTTAATGCGATGGAATGATACTAAATTTATTATCAAGGAGGATGATTTACTTAAACGACGACGTTGTTGAGAGATCATTTGTCTAGACAACAGAGTTTATAACAAAGGAAGGGTTAACTTCTCCATCACTGACAATACTGTGCACCTCACCTGCACTTCAACTCGCCTCCACTCTACAATATATTATATATTGCACTGTTTTTCTATCTAAATTGAATTGCAAAAATCATAAGCTCGTATTTGTGTGTCAGTAGTAGTACCAGCTAACAATGGCACTGCAGTCTACTCTCAGTACTTTTTCCATCCACTAATTAGCACCAATTCCTCAGGACAACTATTCATTGATGGGGTGGTAGTCGTGACTTACACAAATAACCCACACATAGAAGAGAGGAACTAACTATACCATGTTGACGGCTTTGAGGGGACTTGAGCTAGAGTTCGTCACGGCCACGCTAGCTGGAGATTCGTCTGTAAAAACTTGCATTTGTGGTCACAGAGGTGCCTATGCTAACTTTCCTGTGGTGTAGAAATATACCTAGTTGGACGAATCTTATTGTGGCTAGCTGGTCCAGTGGCTAACGCGACGGTCTGGAGTTTCGAGACTCTCTGATCGCGGGTTCTATCCCCACCCGTGATATGGTTTGTTTGCAATCTTGTCATTACGATTTCGTGAGTCTGAGAGGAACTTACTACGAAGTTTCGGTCCGACTTGGACTATTTACAAAGTCAGTGTGACTTTGTAATGGGTTCAAGTCGGATTGAAACGTTATTGTAAGCTGCTCTCTCCTATGTGCGGGTTATTTGTGTATTGTTCAAGTCATGGCATTGTGGCCTTTTGTTCCTTGTTGTGACTGCCTGGAGTGGTGGCGATAACGATACTGCCTTGTTTATTCTTACTTCAATAACTTTTCTTCTTTTCTCACTATGCTGACAGTATTGAGAAGTACCTCGGTGATATCTTAAGATGTCAAAAGTCTTTTTGAAATCTAAAACCATTGCGAGAAACTATGGCGAGGCAATAACCCTAGCGAGGCACTACAACACCAGCGAGGCACTATAGCCATAAGGAGGCACTACAGTCATAGCGAGGCACTACAGTCATAGCGAGGCACTACAACCCCAGCGAGGCACTACAACCACAGTGAAGTACTACAACCACAGCGAGGTACAACCACAGCGAGGCACTACAGCCACAGCGAGGTACAACCACAGCGAGGCACTACAGCCACAGCGAGGCACTACAGCCACAGCGAGGCACTACTGACATAGCAAGACACTACAGACACAGCAAGGCACTACAGACACAGCAAGGTACTACAGACACAGCAAGGCACTACAGACACAGCAAGGCACTACAGACACAGCAAGGCACTACAACACTAACGAAGCACTATTACCCCAGCGAGGCACTACAACGTGGCACAAACACAGTGAGGCACAACAACCACAGTGAGGCACTACAGCCACAACGAGGCACCTCGATATTCGACAACAATTGCTAACACATAAACATAACTCAGCTACAGATTCTGGACACAAGTCTGGACTTCATCTTCTGATCTCCATTAAAAACTTCCATCATGGAGGAAAGTACACAAAAATCCAAGTGATTATTTTTTATTGCCTGGTTATTCCACTGTGGCAGAGTGATGAAAGATATTTTTGAGTCAAAAAGCATGTCCCGCTCTGCCTTAATTTATATGATCAAGACAGTGATGGAGCGAGTGTTGGTGAAAGCGTTTCTTCTTTGGGTCACCTGCCTCGGCAGGAGACGACCTGTTTGTTAAAACTAGGGATTAATCTTACGCAGATACAAATAAACAAATATTTAACCAAACTAAACATTACCTAATCATATTTTTTTCCGTTGTATCTATTGGGTAGAATTCAGTGAAAGTAATATATGAAAAAAAATCATCTGTCATCTGCCCTTTTTGGAGGAAACGTTGAACAACGGCATGAAGCTATCAGCGTAGGCATTCAGTTCTCGGGCTGCCAATACAGCCTGGATATAACAGATCCTGGTAAACGCAACAGCTGAATGATGCATTCTCATGCTTCAAGCGCCTGGGAAAGGGGACGGGAAAGTCGTGAGGCAGAATAGACGTTGTTAGCGACAGGGAACGAGCAACAGTGCGAGGCGTGTAAGGTAAACTATACAATAGAGCCACACTAATAACAGCATTCACCCGGCGCTGCACCAGCTCAGGGAAGTCTTAAACACCTTACACATCCACGCCAGCCAAGCCTTAACCTCCTGTCGCCTAGTGCAAGTCTCTCTTTCACGTACATCTTCTGTTATTGATTTAGTCTTGAGGGAAAATGATCTGACACGGCTCTCATTGGTCTACCGTTCACTGGTGCAGGCCCTATAGTGGAAGTGCAACTATACTGTTTCAAAGAACACTCATCAAGTTGTTTGCTTTTATGGCATGCCAAGGCAAAACCACTATTAGATTACCAATTAAAATCAGCGATATCAGAATCCTGCTTATATAGCGGATTGTAAATTCTTGCAATACAAATATTGAAATATATACATAATTGGGCTTCGTTGGAATGTATTTCATTATCAGCCTCCGACCATTCTGGCCCCTCTGCCTGAACACGTCTAATCTATAGTGTCTGGTTGCGACATAAAACATTCACTGTTAACTTAGCTAGGTTTTGCCTTAGAATAATCAGATACCCACAAACATTGTTCTCCAAAATTGGCAACAATAGTAATCTGTCCCTGTGCTTGGCGCAAGGTGTGGGCGGAGATGGACCTAGTGAAAGGGAGTCATATCTGAAACACAATTTGCATGCTATATGTAACCTGGATGAGTGTGTGCAGGAGATAATGGGGGACACAGTGCCTCCTCCATCCTAGCCACCTCGCCTCGCCGTCAACGACCAGGAAGAACTTATTCTACTTTACGACGTTTTAATGGCTCATTACCTGGTTAATTGGTGCACAGTTTGTGGCGTCGGCTGCTCCTCTCCCCGCAGAAATGAAAACAAACTGGCCATCAGCGTCTCTTTCGTTGCGCCACTTGTCTGTGAGCGCGAGAAGACTAAACAATTTGAAAGTGTTAAAGACAAAATAAAAATATATAGTGGATCTAATACTGTCCTGTGTGTGTCTCCGGAAACACGCATCCCTTTATGCCGAGTGAATATTTGTTTGTAACCATGGTAAGATTTTGCTATTAATAAAAGAACACGTTTGTTGCGTTTAAGAGAATAGCAGGTGGCATACATTTGTGGTTTTGCTGGTTTAAAGCCTCACTGAGAGCGAGGATAAAATAGTTCAAAATAACTGTGATAATCAAGAGAGGTTGGAGATACAACTTCTTAGATACAGAAGATTAATATATTCGTCCCAAACTTCATAGAAAATGGAGAGAGAGAATTAAATGAAACGAATGGTAAATGATGGAATAAAAAAAATCAATTGAAGATTTGCAAAGGTAACGAAACAGCTGTTTATATAACAAATTCATTTTATAACTGACTTTGTAAATGGTCTAAGTTGGACCGAAACGTCCTCGTAAGCTCCTCTCTTCTATGTGCGGGTTATTTGTGCAAAATCCATTTTGCCATCTCTCATGAGGAATGTGGTTTAGCAACAGAGATGGACACATGGATAAGAAAAAACAGCGAAGTTAAGAATTTTTTCATTATGTGGTTTTCTAAGGTTTGATATCCCCTCAAGCGAGGTTCCTTGACGCTGGTGAGGGGCTCTTGACCTAGGGAATTGGATCTGTGCTCCAGTTCCCTGAATTGAGCCTGAATACCTTCAATCCCTCCCCCCACATGCGCTGTATAATCCTACGGGTTTAGCGCTCCCCCGTGATTATAATAACCCAGGTTTAATACATGGACAGGGTTTTTCAGTAGCAAAGGTAGGAAGAGGCAGAGTTTTTTTTCTATTGGGTAGGAAAGATTTAGTTAGCAAATTAGGATTTTTTACAACAAAAATTAGACACAACATCATGCTATCTTATTCTATATCATTGTTACACAGTGGTGACACAGTATGTTAGACTTACCTGTAACCTAAGATGGTGATCATGAAATGTGTTGAAATCTGCCAGCTGAGGTTAGGTTAGGTAAGGTCTGTTAGGTTAGGCTAGGTAAGGTCTGTTAGGTTAGGCTAGGTAAGGTCTGTTAGGTTAGGCTGGGTAAGGTCTGTTAGGTTAGGCTAGGTAAGGTCTGTTAGGTTAGGCTAGGTAAGGTCTGTTAGGTTAGGCTAGGTAAGGTCTGTTAGGTTAGGCTAGGTAAGGTCTGTTAGGTTAGGCTAGGCTAGGTAAGGCCTGTTAGGTTAGGCTAAGTAAGGTCTGTTAGGTTAGGTAAGGCCTACTAGGCTAAGTAAGGTCTGTTAGGTTAGGTAATGCCTGTTAGGTTAGGCTAGGTAAGGTCTGTTAGGAAACAGGGTAAGTGTTTCCTCACGCGGGTCTTAGTCATATGATAAATGACAGCTGAAGCTTCTGGACTACATACCGAAGCCTTCCGCTGGCTTATCCCTGCACTCCCTTAAAAATTATGGTTATGATTATAACTATTATGTGTCAGCCAGGACTGATATACTTCAGTAGGTCAATGAGGATATCGTCAAGTATTCCAGAAAGGGATCATCAGCCACAGCAGCTTCAGAAGTTTCATTCCAGCAGAGCTGAATTACTATCACTTGGAAACTACCATCTCAGGATAGTAAATCCAGTACACAATGCAAATGGATTTTTTTTACGATATCTCCAGCCCAAATTGAAAGCAAGAGAAAGTATATGTGGGATACAGAGGAAAGAGGAAGGAAGAGGAACATGACTATCAAAATAGAGTATATCTTACTAAAAGATAAAGCTGAAATTAAATATAGAGGAAATTTCGATATTATTGCAGAACAACGATATGATTTAATGTGAAGAGCAGAGAAATACTTTTCATATACAACGTACAAAGGTTTAAATAATTTCAAATTAATGCAAATAAGAGGCTGGGCTGCGTTATGACAGAACATTTTAAGTGCTGCAAATAGAATTTATATATCTGAAATTTCTTGAAGGATGTGAACAGCTCATTTTATTGATGCCAGAGAGGAGCTCTTGCCCTTTCTTGGATCAAATCTGATTGCCTTCAATTCTCATTCCTCTATGGGTTTAGTGCTTCTTCTGATTATAATGACTGAAGAATGCTATACTGATCTGTGAGTTTAGACAGCGACCAAGGTTAAGGTTTCAAGACGTGGGGAAGCACTATACCCGTAGGTGTGATACAGAGTTCAGGAGGAAATGGAAGGCATTCAGGTTCACTCCAAGGAAGCGCAAGTTCAGTTCCAAAGATCAAGAGACATTATCTAATGTTAATTCAAAGAAATTTTAATTACAGTTACATTGGCTGGAACTGAATCCAGAATCCAATGACTCTCAAAAGGCTTCCAGGGATTACTGTTTTAAAGCTGAGCGTGAGAGCAATAGCTAGACGAAATAACCTGATTGACTTGGCTCTAGTAAATGATTATATCAGCTAAAATAATCTAGAGCTCAAAGAAGAGCTTGCACAGGTGATAAATCTATTGTGAATTAAACGAAAGTATAAAGGATATTAAGGATAATGTAATTGTAGCTGATGATTCAGATGGCAATGCCACAGATTTCGCACGAATAAGACAGTCAACCCTCTGCAACAAACTCAGACTTATGGTAACACACTGGATTACCATTCATGAAGATTACCTCGATTCCCATCAAGTTTCACACGAATATATTACACGTACAAAAATTCTGGCCACAAAATAGGGCGAAAAACCAACGTCAAAGACCTGGGAGTGATCATGTCGGAGGATCTCACCTTCAAGAACCATAACATCGTATCAATCGCATCTGCTAGAAAAATGACAGGATGGATAATGAGAACCTTCAAAACTAGGGATGCAAAGCCCATGATGACACTCTTCAGGTCACTTGTTCTATCTAGGCTGGAATATTGCTGCACACTAACAGCACCTTTCAAGGCAGGTGAAATTGCTGACCTAGAAAATGTACAGAGAACCTTCAAGGCGCGCATAACGGAGATAAAACACCTCAATTACTGGGAGCGCTTGAGGTTCCTGAACCTGTATTCCCTGGAACGCAGGCGGGAGAGATACATGATTATATACACCTGGAAAATCCTAGAGGGACTAGTACCGAACTTGCACACGAAAATCACTCACTACGAAAGCAAAAGACTTGGCAGACGATGCAACATCCCCCCCCCCCCAATGAAAAGCAGGGGTGTCACTAGCACGTTAAGAGACCATACAATAAGTGTCAGGGGCCCGAGACTGTTCAACTGCCTCCCAGCATACATAATGGGGATTACCAACAGACCCCTGGCAGTCTTCAAGCTGGCACTGGACAAGCACCTAAAGTCGGTTCCTGATCAGCCGGGCTGTGGCTAGTACGTTGGTTTGCGTGCAGCCAGCAGTAACAGCCTGGTTGATCAAGCTCTGATCCACCAGGAGGCCTGGTCACAGACCGGGCCGCGGGGGCGCTGACCCCCGGAACTCTCTCCAGGTAAACTCCAGGTAAACGTTAACATTTACATATTATGTATATATTATCAACATTATATATATATTAATACATACATATCAAGGTAGTATGATGTGGAACCTGTAATTATTTTACACAATGGGAGGAATGCTAGAGTCTGTCTGCCTCATAAACATGCAAGAAAACAGGTACGTCTTGCTACTTCCACATAAGTCACACTACATGTACATGCACACGTATATGTATACATACTGATTTGAATTTTCTCTTATTATTCTAAATAGTTCTTGTTCTTATATTCCTTTCATCTCCATGGAAAAGTGGAAAAGAATCTTTCCTCTGTAAGCCATACGTGTGTTAAGAGGCTACTAAAATGTTGGGAGCAATGGGCTAGTAACTATTTTTTTTTTATTATCACACTGGCCGATTCCCACCAAGGCAGGGTGGCCCGAAAAAGAAAAACTTTCACCATCATTCACTCCATCACTGTCTTGCCAGAAGGGTGCTTTACACTACAGTTTTTAAGCTGCAACATTAACACCCCTCCTTCAGAGTGCAGGCACTGTACTTCCCATCTCCAGGACTCAAGTCCGGCCTGCCGGTTTCCCTGAACCCCTTCATAAATGTTACTTTGCTCACACTCCAACAGCACGTCAAGTATTAAAAACCATTTGTCTCCATTCACTCCTATCAAACACGCTCATGCATACCTGCTGGAAGTCCAAGCCCCTCGCGCACAAAACCTCCTTTACCCCCTCTCTCCATCCTTTCCTAGGCCGACCCCTACCCCGCCTTCCTTCCACTACAGACTGATACACTCTTGAAGTCATTCTGTTTCGCTCCATTCTCTCTACATGTCCGAACCACCTCAACAACCCTTCCTCAGCCCTCTGGACAACAGTTTTGGTAATCCCGCACCTCCTCCTAACTTCCAAACTACGAATTCTCTGCATTATATTCACACCACACATTGCCCTCAGACATGACATCTCCACTGCCTCCAGCCTTCTCCTCGCTGCAACATTCATCACCCATGCTTCACACCCATATAAGAGCGTTGGTAAAACTATACTCTCATACATTCCCCTCTTTGCCTCCAAGGACAAAGTTCTTTGTCTCCACAGACTCCTAAGTGCACCACTCACTCTTTTTCCCTCATCAATTCTATGATTCACCTCATCTTTCATAGACCCATCCGCTGACACGTCCACTCCCAAATATCTGAATACATTCACCTCCTCCATACTCTCTCCCTCCAATCTGATATTCAATCTTTCATCACCTAATCTTTTTGTTATCCTCATAACCTTACTCTTTCCTGTATTCACCTTTAATTTTCTTCTTTTGCACACCCTACCAAATTCATCCACCAATCTCTGCAACTTCTCTTCAGAATCTCCCATGAGCACAGTGTCATCAGCAAAGAGCAGCTGTGACAACTCCCACTTTGTGTGTGATTCTTTATCTTTTAACTCCACGCCTCTTGTCAAGACCCTCGCATTTACTTCTCTTACATCCCCATCTATAAATATATTAAACAACCACGGTGACATCACACATCCTTGTCTAAGGCCTACTTTTACTGGGAAATAAATTACTAAAAATAAGAAGAAAACCTTTATGAAGCTGGAATGTTTGAATGTGCGTGGATGCAATGCAGATAATAGGAAAGAGATGATTGCCAATGTTATGAATGATAAGTTGAATGTCCTGGCTCAAAGTGAAAGCTGCAGGGTGGGGAGGGGGTAGGAGTGTTTCAGTGGGGAGAAATAAATAGGATTAAGTCGGGAGTATCAGAGAGTTAGATCTAAGGAAGAGATATCAATAATGATGAAGGATCAAATTTGGAAGGAGAAGAAATATAAATGTATAAATTCAAGGATTATGTGGATTATATTAAGGGTCGGATGTAAAAAAGTGGGTTATAATAAGTGTGCATGTACCTGGAGATAAGAGGAATGCAGAGAGAGAGAGAGAGAGAGAGAGAGAGAGAGAGAGAGAGAGAGAGAGAGAGAGAGAGAGAGAGAGATTGATTTTGGGAGATGTTAAGTGTTCAGGAACTTTTGAATTAAGTGAGAGAGAAACTGTGATAGGGGACCTAAATACTAAGTGGGAGAAACGGTTAGAGAGTGTGGCAGGTAAGTTTCTGGTGGCCAGGTCTAAATGATAAAGGGGGGGGGGGGGCCTTGATTGATAAGCATACAACATATGATATAATAACAGTAGTTTGTTGGACTATGTATTGGTAGATAGGAGGAGCCAGAGATATATCAGATCATTTTTAAGATGTAGCTAGAGAGTTAAAGGTAGATGGGATACAGGGAGAATGGTATCAGCTAGTAAGAGCGAGGTGAATGTTTGTAACTAAAGGAGGTAATTAGGGTTAGATATGAATAACTACTGAAAGGAAGATGGGCTAGTGAGAGTACAGACAATGAGATCGAAGAAGTATGCAGTAGATTTGAGAATGTGGTGTTAGTGTGTTCAGCAGAAGTTTGTGGTTACAGGATAGTGGGTGCGAGAGGGAAGAAGAGCGATTGGTGAAAAGATGGAAAGAGTAGCAAGAGAGAAAAACTTAGCGTATGAGAGGATTTACAAAGCAAAAGTGATACAAGGAGGGAGGAGTATATGGAGAGAAAAAAAAAGAGGTTGAGAGAGTCGTGAACGAAGAGCAAATAAGAGTGGGTGAGATACTACCAACAAATTTTGAGAATAAAAAAAACTTATGGAGTGAGATTAATAAGCTGAGAAAGCCTAGTGAACGGATGGATTTGACAGTTAAAAATAGGAGAGAAAAAAGTTATTAGATACAGAGTTAGAGGTATTGGGAAGATGGAGTAATTATTTTGAGAAACTGTTGAATGTTGAGGAAAAGGAAGCTGTGATTTTGTGCATTGGGCAGGGAGGTATAACATCTTGTAGGAGTGAGAAACAGCTAGTTTTGAGTGTAGGGGAGGTATGTGAGGCAGTGGGTAGAATAAAAGGGAGTAAAGCAGCTGGGATTGATGGGAAAAAGACAAATGTTAAAACCATTTAGAGATATAGTTTTGGAGGGGTTAGTGCTTTTATTTAATAAATGTATGGAACAGGGTAAGGTACCTAGGAATTAACATAGTTCCTTTGTATAAAGACATAGGGGAGAAAAAAAAGTGTAGATATTATAAGGGAATAAGCTTGTTGAATGTACGTGGAAAAGTATATGGTAGAGCTATTATTGAAAGAATTAAAAATAAGATGGAGAGCAGGATAGCACATATACAAGGAAGCTTTAGGAAGGGTAGGGGTGTGTGGACCAAGTGTTTACAGTGAAACATATAGGTGAACAGTATTTAGATAAGAGTATTTATGGATTTGAAACACGCGTATGATAGAGAGGAAATGTGGTAGATGTTGCAAATGTATGGAATATGAGGTAGGTTACAAAGCAGTGAAGAGTTTTTGCGAGGATTGTGAGGCTCAGGTTAGAGTATATAGGAGAGAGGGAAATTATTTTTCAGTAAAAGTAGGGCTTAGACAAGGATGTGTAATGTCACCATTTTTATTCAATATATTTATAGAGTGGAGTTGTAAGAGAAGTGAATGCTCGGGTGTTGTCACGTGGTGTCGGATTACAAAATAATCTAACACATAGTGGGAGTTGTCACAGTTTCTTCTTGCTGATGACACTACTTTTGCGAGATTTTGAACAGTCGTTTCAGAAACTGGTGGAAGAGCTTGGTAGGGTATT
Organism: Cherax quadricarinatus; assembly: GCF_038502225.1. Taxonomy (NCBI): domain Eukaryota; kingdom Metazoa; phylum Arthropoda; class Malacostraca; order Decapoda; family Parastacidae; genus Cherax; species Cherax quadricarinatus. The sequence continues at coordinate 10,428,244 of NC_091360.1, forward strand.
TAAAAGGAAATTAAAGGTGAACATAGGAAATAGTATGGTGATGAGAATAACAAAAAAACTTTAGGTTATAAAAGATTGGATATCAGATTGGAGGAAGTGAGAGTATTCAGATATTTGGGAGTGGTTTTGTCAGCAGATGGATCTATGAAAGATGAGGTGAATCATAGAACTGACGAGGGGAAAAAGGTGAGTGGTGCACTGAGGAGCCTGTGGAGATAAAGAACGTTATCCATGGAAGCAAAGAGGGGAATGTTTGAGATATAGTTACACCAATGCTCTTATATGCATGCGAAGCATGGGTGGTGAATGTTGCGAGAAGGCGGCTGGAGGGAGATGTGTCTAAAGGCAATGTGAGGTCTGAATATGATGCAGAGAATCCGTAGTTCGGAAATTAGAGGTGCGGGGTTACTAAAAGTATTATCCAGAGAGCTGAGGAGGAGTTGTTGAAGTGGTTCGGACATTTAGAGAGGTTGGAACGAAATAGGATGACTTGGTGAGCATATAAATCTGTAATGGAAGGAAGGAAGGCAGGGTGGGGGCCGGCCTAGGAAAGGTTGGAGTTAGGGGGTAAAGGAAGTTTCGTGTGCGAGGGGCTTGGACTTCCAGCAAACATGCGTGAGCGTGTTAGATAAAAGCGAGTGGAGACAAGTAGTTTTTGTGATTTGACATGCTGTTGGAGTGTCAGCAAGGTAACATTTATGAAGGGATTCAAGGAAACCGGTAGGCCGGACTCGAGTCCTGGATGTTGCACTCTGAAGGAGGGTTGTTGTTGTTGTAGTTTTTTTAACTGTAGTGTAGGCACACCTCTGCCAAAACAGTGGAGTGAATATTGATTAAAGTGTTTCTTCTATTCCGAGTCACCCTGCCTTTGTGGGAAACGGCCAGTGTGTTATGCATATATGTATATATTTGTACTATCAACCCTCAAAAACTAAAATAAGTTGCAAATAGAAAGACAGTCTAGGTGCTAGTTCCAGAAGAACAAAATTTTGACCAGGGAGAATTTCATTGCACATCCGTGAATTTTTGAAGAGATCTATGACGACTGCCTTGACGAAGGGTGGTAGTACTTCCTCCGTCCAGCGACATTTCCTCTCCTTTCATGCAGAATTTGCGACTGAGTTTCAAATGTTAACTTTTTTATTTTCGGTAATTTTAATTTAGTCCTTGGAATTTACACATTTAAGGACCTTTTAATGTTCTTGTAAAAAGTTAAATTTCAATTTTTTTTCAAGTCTTTCATTTACACTCCCTATTTTTCCCTCACTTTTAGCTTTCCTACGAGTTATTTGACCATTGATCTTTCAGTCATTGGTCTCACTCGCCCCTCCATTATTAACTTCTAGATCCCTTTATCAGGTACTTTCGATATTTTAAGTTGTATTTTTACGACCTATTTTCGCTTTCTCCCTTTGCTATATATTAAATACTAAATAAGGGCTAGTACCGAGCCCTGTGGCACCGCGATAGTGGCATAACTCAACATAGACACTTTTCCTCTCATTGATGGCATTTCTCTCTCCAAAACTTCATTTTTCCTAATAATTTGATTTTTATTCATTGTACTCGGAGCAGTTTCAAAATTAGTCTCTCAGTTGGAACCCTTGTCATTATTTCATCCACCATGACCACTAAGCCCGTTGGGATCATACAGCGTCTGTGAGAATATGAGAGACTTAAATTCGAACCATTCTTTCTTCAAAAATTTTCATAACTCTTTCATAATGTCGTAAGTGATTTAAAATACTTGAATTTGTATAAATAAAATGTTTATCCATGGGTGTGTGTGAGAGAGTGAGAGAGAGAGAGAGAGAGAGAGAGAGAGACGCAGAAAGACACAGAAAGTGCGCGTGCGCGCGCGTGTGTGTGTGTGTGTGTGTGTGTGTGTGTGTGTGTGTGTGTGTGTGTGTGTGTGTGTGTGTGTGTGTGTGTGTGTGTGTGTGTAAAGGAATCTCTGGAACACTAGGCAAGAGCGGCGCCACACCACCAAGATCCAGGGATACTCGAGCCTCGGCAGATTAGCCACTATGAAAAGAAAGAGGAAGAGATCGAGGCCCAGGCCAAGCCTATAAGCTCTCGCAGCTCTCAACAGAGGAAAAAGAATATCTGGAACTTAGACACTGGAAACTATAGCCAGAGGCAGCGGCTTTTACCCCTCTGACCTCAGGACAAGGAAGGAGATGGTTATTCAGGATATCTTTCAGTAAGATTTTTTAGGGGATAAAAATTATATATATATATATATATATATATATATATATATATATATATATATAATATAATAATTTTTTTACAAAATACATAGCACTTTTCTAACAAAATACCCAGTACCTCTCTATGAAAGTACTCCACTTCCTCTAGGAAAATACACAGCATTTTCCAAAGAAAATACCCAGTATTTTGCTAAAAAAATACCCAGTATTTTCCTAAGATAATACCCAGTATTTTCCTATGATAATACCCAGTATTTTCCTAAGATAATACCCAGTATTTTCCTATGATAATACCCAGTATTTTCCTATGATAATACCCAGTATTTCACAAAGAAAATGTATTGTGTACTATTTAGAAATCGTTTTCCTGGTGGGTGACTTTTATCGAACTGGAAATTTTCCTTGAAATATAATTATGAAGCCCTAAACCCGTGGGGATCCTGCAGCGCCTGAGGAATAATTAAGTTTGATCCGTGGAAGGGTATTGAATCTAGGTACTGGATCATGATCCCATCACTGGTCATCTAGGTACCGCCACAGTACTGAAGGTTCATCAGGGTAATAATTATTATAATCATAACTAAGCGCTAAACCCACAAGGGTTACACACCGCTGCACTAAGTTACTAAGCTTAGGGACTGATTATCGTATTTCGCGGCTAATTAGAAGATCAATGACGGGAGCTACAAGTCTTGGGTGGGGGTGGGGGGTTGCAGCTCTCCCTGTTACGTCCGATGCCGAGTCACTGAGATTAAAACAAGTCTTGTAAGCCGCGAAATACAGTACCTCATCTTTCTACAGTCTCCTGTACATGCCTCTCTTTTGTATTGAAAGTAGCCACTGCCTGGCGAAACGTCTGTAAAAATTAAGATACCCAGGTGTTGCACAGGAGCAAGTTAAATTACGCAGGTTTCACCCCGATTTACCCAGGTACAAAAAATTCGTAGTTATTAATTGTGAGGTTGACGGTAATTAACCTGTAATTACGAATGGTTAACAAACAACGAATTTATTCAAACGAGGTATTTATTCCTGTCAGCGCCAGACAAATTATAGAGTCTTAGTTTTAGCAGAGGTCAGTCATGAGGGGCGAGATGACAGCAGAGGTCAGTCATGAGGGGCGAGATGACAGCAGAGGTCAGTCATGAGGGGCGAGATGACAGCAGAGGTCAGTCATGAGGGGCGAGATGACAGCAGAGGTCAGTCATGAGGGGCGAGATGACAGCAGAGGTCAGTCATGAGGGGCGAGATGACAGCAGAGGTCAGTCATGAGGGGCGAGATGACAGCAGAGGTCAGTCATGAGGGGGCGAGATGACAGCATAGGTCAGTCATGAGGGGCGAGATGACAGCAGAGGTCAGTCATGAGAGGCGAGATGACAGCAGAGGTCAGTCATGAGGGGGCGAGATGACAGCAGAGGTCAGTCATGAGGGGGCGAGATGACAGCAGAGGTCAGTCATGAGGGGGCGAGATGACAGCATAGGTCAGTCATGAGAGGCGAGATGACAGCAGAGGTCAGTCATGAGGGGCGAGATGACAGCAGAGGTCAGTCATGAGGGGCGAGATGACAGCAGAGGTCAGTCATGAGGGGCGAGATGACAGCAGAGGTCAGTCATGAGGGGCGAGATGACAGCAGAGGTCAGTCATGAGGGGCGAGATGACAGCAGAGGTCAGTCATGAGGGGCGAGATGACAGCAGAGGTCAGTCATGAGGGGCGAGATGACAGCAGAGGTCAGTCATGAGGGGCGAGATGACAGCAGAGGTCAGTCATGAGGGGCGAGATGACAGCAGAGGTCAGTCATGAGAGGCGAGATGACAGCAGAGGTCAGTCATGAGGGGCGAGATGACAGCAGAGGTCAGTCATGAGAGGCGAGATGACAGCAGAGGTCAGTCATGAGAGGCGAGATAACAGCCAAGGTCAATCAGACAGGCGATGACAACCAGGGTCAGGCCAAGTCATTATATGTGAGGAGACAATCCAGGTCAAGTCATGAGAGGTGAAGAGATAATGTCACTTAATGACAGAAGACGTGCCGAGGTCAAATACGGTAGCAATGATGATATACAACACAGAGATGAATACGACACATGTACAACACCTGGATATCTTCATTATGAAGACATTTCTGCAGTCACTGGCTTTATCAGTTCAGTACCAATGCTATTTGAAAGTTTTTATTCCATAAATGGTTCAGAAAACTGACACACTGATGGATGAGACACTTGTGTATCATTACTGTGGAAACGTTTCGACAGCCAGTGGCCTCATTAGCATAAATAGAGAAAAGAACAGTGGAAGAGGAGGAGCTTGAGGAAATCAGTCCCCCAATCTAGAGTCGATATGATCAGCCCATCAGCCTTGATGAAAGCTCACTACATGTACTTTTCTCTCATTCATCATTATTTTAAGGTGTTGAAATTGGAGACAGTAGAGGCCAAGGTAATCAGTCCATGAGCCTAAATGAAGGCATACATCATTGTAGTCATCAAAGATGAGGTGAAAACTAATGCGAATACAGGCGCACACAGGTCAGTGATCCCTAGCTCAGTGATAGTTTGCCTGTTGCTTGTAAACTAAGTAAAGAGATGTCACTCACTGATGTTTGTTTTTTGAGTAACCATATATTTCCACCACAAATATCAGATACAAATATGTATAATAGAAGGAAAGAAAGAAATAGCCAGGATAATGAATATCATCTCCTTGGTGATCACTAGAAGCAAAATTGGTTGTAATGCGAGGTGCTCCAGATGTAATCAGATTTTAGAATAATTACTACATTTGAAGAACTTAGCAGATACCATACCCTTAGTATCTCGTAGCTCGTACGCTAGTGCACTCAGCTCACACACTGGTCCCCGGGTCGATCCCCGATACGGCTGGAAACTTTAGGACGTGTTTCCGTAAAGACACCTGCTGTCCAATGCTCATCCATCCGTAAAATGGCTACCTGTATGTTAGCCGAAATGCTCTGCATAACAAGGGGCTTTCTAAGTAGTAGTATGTCACTGATGTCAGCTAGGCCTGTATACCTTATACATGTACTTGTAGAAATAATTATTATTATTATACTTGTGAGAAAAGTAATGAAGAGTAAGAAGCAAACGCTCTGTGCCTATGGGTCGTTTACAAACAGGGGGAGAGCCTTAAGCTAGAGAGAGACTGATCTCCGAACCTGGAAGTGTGTATGAAGTTAATTAGCTCGGAGTTCAACCCCTCTCTGACTGGCTGACGCTTGTAACTGGTATTATATCCTTGGTATTGGCGCTGGGCCCTGTCACATCACAGCTATAACTACCGGACTTTGATATGATGGTGTGTGATGTGTTTGATTGTACGAGGTACACCGAATGAAAATGACATACTTTGTGCACGACAAAACCAAGGTCAGATCATGGGAAACGAGTTGACACCTATCTTTAGGTCATGAGGAGTGAGGTAACAAGGTCAGGTCATGAGGGGTGCGTTGACAAGGTCAGGTTATGAAAAGTGTGGTGACATGCTAGGTCAGACCTTGAGAGACGAGGTGGCAGCCAAGGTTAGGTTAAGAGAGGTGGGTCCAGCTGGTGTGACAACTAATCATGAGAAGTAGGGTGACAAGAAAGGTCAAATTATGAGAGAGAGGATGATAAAGGTCAGGTTATGAACAGTGAGGGGATAAATAAGATCATGTCATGAAAATGAAATGACAAATAAGGTCATGTCACGAGTGTCCCTGAGTTGTGGGTTGGTAGGGAAGACTCGATTAATTTTATAATTGTAACCGCAGTGTCGAGAGAGAGAGAGAGAGAGAGAGAGAGAGAGAGAGAGAGAGAGAGAGAGAGAGAGAGAGAGAGAGTACTCACCTATTTGTACTCACTGATTTGTGGTTGCAGGGGTCGAGACTCAGCTCTTGGCCCCGCTTCTTCACTGAAAGCTAGTAGGTCCTCTCTCTTCCTGCTCCATGAGCTTTATCATACCTCGTCTTTAAACTATGTATGGTTCCTGCCTCCACTACATTTATTATAATCAAGGGGGAAGCGCTAAACCCGGAGGATTATACAGCGCCTGGGGGGGGGATGTGGAAGGCATTCAGGCTTAATTCGGGGAACTGGAGCACAGATCCAATTCCCTAAATCAAGAGCCCCTCACCAACATCAAGGAACCTTCCTTGAGGGGCCCTCCACTACATCACTTGCCAGACTATTCCACTTCCTGACAACTCTATGACTGAAGAAATACTTCTTAACATCCCTGTGACTCATCCGAGTCTTCAACTTCCAATTGTGACCCCTTGTTTCTGTGTCCCATCTCTGGAACATCCTGTCTCTGTCCACCTTTATGTGTGTGTGTGTGTGTGTGTGTGTGTGTGTGTGTCAATGTATTTGAAAGGTATAGATGACGAAATTGTGTCCTGGAAGAAACAAGTAAAGTCTTACCATCTCATACCTATCCTAATAAATGCTATTTTGGTCATTACTGTATACAGATACTTCGCATTATAAATAGCATAGACCAGCGCATTCTTAGCTACTTAACGATCATAAGCGAATGATCGTGTCAGGAGACACTGTCCTCTTTCCTGACGAACAAAACACCACCACCATCAACAATACTTATCGACAGTTACTAGATTGTGAAGGCTTACTCAGCCCTGTAACAACTTCAGACAGTATTACCCAGACTGGCTCCTTCTCAGGAAAATTAATGAATAGAAAAAGAAATAATAGACAAACATAAACACTTTATTATATAGAAAATATAAAATATAAAACACTTAAATATGAAATATTAATCCTACATTAAAGAAAATGAAAAATGAAAAATATAAATGATAACTGAATTCAACGCTAATATAAAACTTGGGTGTCTGGTGTTGGTGACACTGTGTTGTTGAAATCGTAGCCGTTGCTGATGATGGGGGGGGGAGGCAGGTGTTGGTTACAAACCACCGGTTCGTTCTTCACAGTATAGCCGTGAGTATTATATCCCGATGACAGAAAAGCAGGTTCTTTACCGCTGCAATGATGAGGGGTTACGTCCTGCAATTTCATACAGGTGCACAGGTAATTAAATCCAAAAAGGGGAAGTCTCAGGACGTTAGTCCATCTCCATCAGTTCTACTCGTTGATTGGCAGGTGACCCTCTCTGTCATCCAAGCTGGAAAGATAGACAGGTTACCCACTGCTTAAGAAATCACTCTCCATGATAAGTACAATACCTAAAAGATGTGGTGATTATTACAACGGTCAACCTAGAGCAAGACTGAAAGGACTAAGTTTATTATTGGTCAAAAGTGAAGCTTTCAACCAATAAATCCACTAGAATACAAGGCAGGCATGCACTTACAGTAGTGCTGGGAGCTGTGAGTCTAGTGATTACTGTTTGGACCGGAGCCCCACACGTCACCTTTGGGGGGGGGAGGAGGGGAAGGGATAGCGGGAGCTTGACTTACCCTACCTTAACAAGCAGCCGGCAATGAAACTATTGTTACTATATACTCCCTCACTACTCCTATCTATTGAACTTTTCCCTCACAAGATATAACTCATCAACTCTTTCTTGTCATTACATGGATCTATGACCTCACTAGAACGTGTCATGAAAAATAAAACAATAGCAAAATGCAGCGCATACTAATGGCATTTTTGCCTATTATATGTAAACTGCATTATCTGTATATTACAGAAAATAAACTATTTGTGTATGGAGGAATCTGCCCAAAACCCGCACAAAACCTTTATGACGACGTTTCGGTGCGTCTGAGCAACTTGTAACCAAACAGCGCTCAAGAAGGGACAAAAACATCGTTATGAATTCCTCATTTGAGTGCTGGTTTTTGGTAGATAGTTCATTAATATTCCAGAAACTTGTTAATTTCCTGGTCTTTCTAATCAAAGCTATAAGGGCTCTATGTATCGCGACCAACAGACGGAGTATGGAGCCTCCACTACCTGCACTGACTTGACCTCGCATGTCCAGTGTTTCACACATCTGCATTGATTTCACTGAGGGAAACGTGCGTCGTATTCATCCAACTCTCTGACCCTGCCTTTTAAGGTGTCAAACTTTAGAAAAGAAAACATGAGATTAGTTCCTGAAGTTGACGTGAGAGCTGGGGCACGCCATACCTTGCCACATGTAACCATGCCCTTCGATACGCCAACAGTGCCATGAAACTCCCCAGTTAAAGTTGCCACTCCCCCAACTGAGTGCCACGCCCCGAGCTGTGGGTGCCATGCCCCAATTGTTGGTGCCACGTGTGGGAAATTAAAGGAGTGTCCACTAGGGTGAGAGGAGAGAGAGCGAGCCGCACTCAGAGCCTCAGTGACCGTGTCTGGATGATCTGAGGAGCCACTGAGTGAGGTTTCGTGAGTAGATCTATCCCCACCTAGCAGTGTCCTGGCTACGTCTATCAGTTTCTCGTAGTGACCTGGCTGGGGCTATTCCCACCTAGCAGTGACCTAGCTACGTCTATCCCCACATAGCAGTGATCTGGCTAGGTCTATCCTCACCTAGCAATGGTCTGGCTAGGCCTATCCCCACCTAGCAGTGGCCTGGCTACACCTATCCCCACCCAGCAGTGGCCTGGTTACATCTATCCCCACCTAGCAGTGGCCTGGCTACATCTATCCCCACCTAGCAGTGGCCTGGCTACATCTATCCCCACCTAGCAGTGGCCTGGCTACATCTATCCCCACCTAGCAGTGGCCTGGCTACATCTATCCCCACCTAGCAGTGGCCTGGCTACATCTATCCCCACCTAGCAGTGGCCTGGCTACATCTATCCCCACCTAGCAGTGGCCTGGCTACATCTATCCCCACCTAGCAGTGGCCTGGCTACATCTATCCCCACCTAGCAGTGGCCTGGCTACATCTATCCCCACCTAAGAGTGGCCTGGCTACATCTATTCCCACCTAGCAGTGGCCTGACTTCGTTTGGGTAAGTCTCTCTTCTTCTCACGATTAACAAGATACGTTTCTCCTTCAGTGTGGAAGGCGCTGGAACAGGACAAAGGAAACGGGGCAGAGAGAAGGAAACAACTGATATTATATTCTGTCAGCTAATTAAACCTAAGAAAACCATACTACTGAGACAGCCTTTATAATGTACTAAATAAAACCTTGAATATCGGGAAATACAAGAACAATACCAGAAGAAAACAAGAGTAATACCTTGGAATTAAGCAAATACCAGAGAAAAACCAGGGTAATACTTTTAGTTTACCAGGGAATAACATGAATAATGGAATTATCAGCAGATTACCTTCGTTATATCACGATAGCCCAAAGAAATACACAGGAATTATCATTGGAAAACATGGGTAATACCGTAATTGCTTTGAAACACCATAAATGCCAGTATCATTCTAGGTAAAGATCAGCGGAATTCTAGGAAAGGGGAATTCTAGGCAAATGAGTGGAAAAAGAGAATTACGACGGAAATGCTAAGGTAATATAAAGGAATAATGAAATGTTAATGTAACACGAGGGTAATAAGAGAAAGTGGTGATAACCAATCGATAAAGAGCAGGAAAAGAATACAAATACGAGAAATGAACAGTGATATATATATATATATATATATATATATATATATATATATATATATATATATATATATATATATATATATATATATAAATGTCGTGCCGAATAGGCAGAACTTGCGATCTTGGCTTAAATAGCAACGCTCATCTTGCCATATAGGACAAGCGAAAATTTGTGTATGTAATAATTTCGTCATAATCATTCTGAACCTAACGAAAAAAATATACTTCACTGTGTTCTTGTTATAAGGTTAGGTAAGTTTTCTAAGATTCTTTTGTAGCAAAATTAAAAAAATTTCAACTAACATTAATGAAAAAATATACCTTCAAACGTATAAGAGAAAATTTTAGAAAGGATTTAATTTTAAAAGAGTTCTTGTTAATTGACCAGTTTTACATATTCGCCACGACATTATATATATATATATATATATATATATATATATATATATATATATATATATATATATATATATATATATATATATATATATAATATATATATATATTAGTGCTCGTCACGGCATTATGCCGGGTTAGCGCCACCGCATAATGCTGTGACGAAAATCAAAGGCCTACCATACAGGGGGATCTTTTTTCGTCAGTGCATTTTGCTTCTTTAACACAGTTAAGCGACGAACAGATGTCTTCTTGGAGGGGCCAGGCCGAGGTTTGGCAGACCAGCCTTGAAACGCTGCACCCAGTTCATCACTGAACGCTCACACACACTAACATTCTCCACTATTTCTTTCGTCTGGTGCCCAGCTTCGTGAAGCCCTATGATTTTAGCTACAGTTTCAGGTGTTAAAGACTTCCTTTACCCATATTCAAACATGTACAGCCTCAAAACCAAAAGGAACACCGGGCAAAAGATGAGGCGGATGAGGGACAACAGTGCAACACTCCCTCTCACCACGGCAACCACGTGAGCAATGAGAAGTCACTGTGAAGTGTGGCGGCAAGCCAAGACATACTAATGGCTGCTATCCAGCAGAATGCACTGATGAAAAATGACCCCCTGTATTGTAGGCCTTTAATTTTCGTCACGGCATAATGCCTTGACGATCACTGAAATTATATATATGTCGTTCCGAATAGGTAAAACTTGTCAATTAGCAAGAATTCATTTATAATTAAGTTCTTTCTAAAAATTTCTTTTATACGCTTAAAGACTGTTTTTTCATTTATGTTAAAGTAAAAATTAATAATTTTGTACCAAAAGTACCTTTGAAAACTTACCTAACTTTGAAATAACAAGCGCAGTTTAATTTATCCTATTCGAACTAAATATCTTTTAGATAAGTTTACAATAGTTTAATAATAAACAAACACAATGACATTTTATTCGTTAGGTTCAGAATGATTTTTGCGAAATTACTACATACACAGATTTTCGCTTGCCTAATTCAGCAAGAAGAGAGTTGCTCTTTAAGCCAAAATACCAAGTTTCACCTATTCGGCACGACATGTATAACTACAGAGGGGGGGGAGGGGGGGAGGGGGGGAGGGGGGGAGGGGGGGAGGGAGAGAGGGAGCGAGGGAGAGAGAGAGAGAGAGAGAGAGAGAGAGAGAGAGAGAGAGAGAGAGAGAGAGCAAGAGAGAGAGAGCAAGAGAGAAAGGGGAAGATAATAGGATGGAAATAAGAATCACAAAGGGTGGTGAGAGAAGAAGTGAGAAGTATAGTGTTGAAAGATTAGAATGAAGAGGAGAGAATAACAGAGGCAATCAGTGGGTAGAAAAGAAAATAACATGATGAATTACGTATTAAAAAAAGCACCTGTCAATTATATAAAGACGTACAAAGATAATAGAGAGGGAGTGTGGGAAAATAATGATTAGTAACTGAGGGAAGAACACACTAAAGAGGAAAAAAAATGTAATGCTGAAGAGGTACAAGAAAGATAATAACCAATACATTAGATGAGATAGGGCAATGATATGGAAGAGAAGACTGAGTAAACAATGAGGTAAGAGAAGACTGAGTAAACAATGAGGTAAGAGAAGACTGAGTAAACAATGAGGTAAGAGAAGACTGAGTAAACAATGAGGTAAGAGAAGACTGAGCAAACAATGAGGTACATTGAAATACAAGGGCATGCATCTGAGCACATGAGAGCACTTCTGAGAACACATGGCAGTACACCTGAGAGAACATGGGAGTATATCAGAGCACATGGAATGGGCAAATAGCATAAATCCTTACAATAGCCATCCAGACTATCTGCTGAGAAAGACTAACTACATCCTGTTTATCAGTACTTGTGTCCAGCTTCTTGATGGAGGGATGATATAGCTTATGACTTTCCTTCCCTTCTGCTTGCTTGAAATAGATATTATAAAGTAACTCATGCTGCATTAAAAAAAAAAACATTGTAATACGAAAAACGACAATAGAGATGTCGACAAAAACGTGAAATAGAGATGCCGAAAAAAGAAGACACATCGGGAAGCGAGAGCTGAGAAGATATCAACTGTTATAAATACCACTACTGTTGCTACTATTACAACTACCACTATTACTATTAATTATACTACCACCAGTACTATGCCGTAAATACTTCATGTTCATCCAGTATCACTGAAATAATTACTGCTCTGACGGAATGGTTCTAATGTCCACATCACTGTATCCTATTACCTCTTCCTTTATCTGTCCATCCCTTGTATTGCATCCAGTCAGCCCCTGCATTACATCTAGCCAAATTTGATATTTTCAATGAGCTTGCCGACCCTGTTTGCAATATAATAAATTATGTAAGTACTTTTATCTACAGAGAGAAGCCTGTTTCACTTTTCTGTGAGACAGTACGAGTGCTATCTCAACCAAATAACCATATCACAGACATTATCACGGGGGAGCGCTAAACATGTAGGGTTTATACAGCACCTGTGGGAAGGGGGGTATTCATGTTTAATTCAGGGAATTGGAGCACAGATCCAATTCCCTAGGTCAAGAGCCCCTCACTAGCATCAAGGAACCTCCCTCATGGGGTCTATAATAGAAAAATAACAGATATTCACATGTTTAATAAATCTTGAAGTAAAAGACAAAATCATGTGTTTTAATGAGAAAAGTTGGATGGAAAAATCTAGTGGTAAAGTAAGAGCGAGGTAAGCAGGTGTGTCAGACGCCGCCTCATCTCTCTAATGCAAGTTAACGTCGTTATTCTCCCTTCACAGTAACTCTTCAACGGAGGCGCTTTGATGCAGTGAAGGGACCATTATTCACTGAGTGAGAACTTCCTCCTTTTTTTCGGATCAAACCCGATTACCTGCAGTTCCCATGGCACTGTACGAGCTTGGTAAACAACCTTCTGGAACAGTAATAACGAAAGTAATATGGCCATTGTCTACATTTTTGGGTTCAAATGTGATAATTATATTCGAGATCAATGAACTACTATGGGAGGAAATTGTTAAGGCCACAAGGCACGATAATGTAGTAATTCTAGGAGACTTTAACTTTAGTCATGTTGATTGGAATTTCTTGACTGGGAATTTAGAATCGTACGACTTCTTAGAAGTATTTCAGGATTGTTTTTTGAAGCAGTTTGTGACAGAACCTACAAGGGGAAATAACCTGCTTGACTTAGTTATGGCAAACAATGAATCCCTTGTTAATAATTTAGAAATTTCAGAGGAACTGGGTGCTAGCGACCACAAATCAATTACATTTAGCATTGAATGGAAGTACGATAGTAGCGATAACTCAGTAACAGTCCCAGATTTTCGCTTAGCAGATTACGATGGGCTTAGAGAACACTTATCATCTGTTGACTGGGGTAACGAAGAGAGCTATCAATATGACAGTTTTCTGAACACTATACATGCTGCTCAAAGAGCGTTTATCCCATATAAAGAAATTAGATCAAATAGAAATGACCCAAAATGGATGAATAATAGGCTCAAATATCTACTAGGGCATAAGAAAGGAATTTATAGGCGTATCAAAAGAGGTGAGGGTCATCTTATGAATCAGTATATTGACATTAAGAGGGACATTAAAAAGGGGATAAGAAAAGCTAAAAGGGACTATGAAATTAAAGTTGCTAGGGATTCTAAAACTAACCCAAAAAGTTTTTTCCAGGTCTATAGAACAAAAGTTAGAGATAAGATAGGTCCCCTTAAAAATAACTATGGGCACCTTACTGACAATGAGAATGAAATGTGCTTGATTTTAAATAATTATTTTCTCTCAGTTTTTACACAGGAAGACACTAACAATATTCCAGTAATTAATTTTTACAGTGGGCTAGAAGAAGATAAATTATGTAACATCACAGTCACTAGTGAGATGGTTGTGAGGCAGATAGACAGACTGAAGCAAAATAAGTCGCCGGGTCCTGATGAGGTTTTTTCAAGGGTTCTTAAGGAATGCAAAATGGAACTCTGTGAACCATTAACTAATATTTTTAATTTATCTCTTCAAACAGGTGTAGTGTCTGATATGTGGAAGATGGCTAATGTAATTCCTATTTTTAAAACAGGGGACAAGTCGTTACCGTCAAATTACCGCCCAATAAGCCTGACCTCAATTGTAGGCAAATTACTAGAGTCAATTATAGCTGAGATTATAAGAAGCCATCTCGATAAGCATAGCTTGATTAATGATACTCAGCATGGATTCACAAGAGGCCGGTCTTGTCTAACTAATTTATTAACTTTCTTCAGTAAAGCTTTTGAGGCTGTTGACCACAATAAAGAATTTGATATTATTTACTTAGATTTTAGTAAGGCTTTTGATAGAGTTCCGCACCATAGACTGTTAAAGAAAGTGGCAGCTCATGGCATTGGGGGAAAAGTGCTCTCGTGGATCGAGTCATGGCTCACTGACAGGAAGCAGAGAGTGTCCATAAATGGGGTTAAATCCGAGTGGGGATCTGTAACAAGTGGCGTTCCACAGGGATCAGTCTTGGGCCCGTTGTTATTTATAATATATATCAATGATCTTGATGAGGGAATTACTAGTGATATGAGCAAATTCGCCGATGACACAAAGATAGGTAGGATAATTGATTCAAACGTAGATGTTAGGGAACTTCAGGAGGATTTAAACAAACTCTATTCTTGGTCAGAAAAGTGGCAGATGCAGTTCAATGTAGATAAATGCAAGGTTCTGAAGCTTGGGAGTGCCCATAACCCTAGTACTTATAAATTAAATGATGTAGAACTTAGCCATACAGATTACGAAAAGGACTTGGGGGTTATGGTGAGCAGCAACCTTAAACCAAGACAGCAATGCCTAAGCGTACGTAATAAGGCAAATAGATTACTGGGATTTATATCAAGAAGTGTAAGCAACAGAAGTCCAGAGGTCATACTGCAGCTTTATACATCATTAGTAAGGCCTCACCTTGATTATGCAGCTCAGTTCTGGTCTCCGTATTACAAAATGGACATAAATTCGTTAGAAAACATTCAGCGTAGGATGACTAAATTAATACATAGCATCAGAAATCTTCCTTATGAAGAAAGATTGAAGACTCTTAAGTTACATTCACTTGTTAGACGAAGAATGAGAGGAGACCTGATCGAAGTGTATAAGTGGAAGATAGGTATTAATAAAGGGGATATTAATAAGGTCTTGAGGATGTCTCTCCAAGAGAGAACGCGCAGTAATGGATTTAAATTAGATAAGTTTAGATTTAGAAAGGACATCGGAAAGTATTGGTTTGGAAATAGGGTAGTTGATGAGTGGAACAGTCTACCTAGTTGGGTTATTGAGGCTGGGACTTTGGGTAGTTTCAAATCTAGGTTGGATAAGTACATGAGTGGGATGGGTTGGATTTGAGTGGGACTTTCACATCAGAGCTTATTTCTTGGGTGGCATTGAAAATTGGGTAGGGCAAATGTTTTGTTAGTGGGATGAATTGTAAAGGACCTGCCTAGTATGGGCCAGCAGGCCTCCTGCAGTGTTCCTCCTTTCTTATGTTCTTATGTTGAACCCTTGAAGACCAGGAGGTATACAGGTCTGATCCAAGGAAGAGGACAGTATTATTACATTTATGAGGGGAGTGTTAGACTCGTAGAGGTCATACAGCTCCTGGGGGAATAGGAGGCATTCAGATAATGAGCTCCTCACCAGCATGAAGTTAAGAGCGAGCGAAGACGAAGAGAAGGGAAGGAGAAAACAGGAGGGGGGGGGGTGAACAAATAATGACTACTAACATCCGTTACTTTCCTGTATGTAGAAGGATAGTGAAGGTTATGAGAGAGGACAAAATAACGGAGGCAATTGTCTTTCACCAGACTTTCTGTAGTCTGATACTTCATTGTACCTACATGGCTCCCATATTCATGAACTTGATACGGTCAGATTTCCCGGCCTTCTGTTTCATCGCCGGCTGTCCTGGAAACCTCACATTACCTTTCTGAAAGCAACTTGCCCTAACCGGCTGAACCTCATTAAAACCTTCGCTCATCCTTCCGTGGGTTGGAGGGGGGAGGGTTGGATCATCGGTCAAGGATGGAACAGTCGCCTCTGCATATAGGCTCTCGACAGGGAAGAAAAGAAAAGCACCTAGACATAAACGTAATCTTTGATGATGGATGGCATAAAGTCCAGAAAGAATTGCAGGAGAGGCCGCAGAATATATATGGTTGCTATAGTCTAGTATCAACAAAATTAGGGCTGATCGTAGTGGAAGGAGAGTTCGATGATCCAAGCTCTTCTCCCCAACCCACGAAAGGATAAGGGAGGGTTTTGAGGTGGTTCAGCCGGTTAGGGCAAGTTGCTTTCAGAAAGGTAATGTGAGGTTTACAGGACAGCCGGCGATGAAACAGAAGGCCGGGAAATCTGACCGTATCACGTTCAGGAATATGGGAGCCATATAGGTACAATGGAGTATCAGAGACAACAGAAAGTCTGGTGAAAGAAATTAGGTCGTTTTAGCACCAGAAGGTTTAAACCCATGAGTAGTGGACTAATGGGAAACACGATTGATAGCTTTCTGGAGTGCGGCTGCTACTAGGTGACAGGCAGCACCTGCACAAACTATAGCAGCCATCGGCACTTTATGACCAAATATTAGAAAGGTGAACAGAGGCCGGATTATTTATAGCAAGTACACACACTCAGCTTGGACACATTCAGCTTGGACAAAGTCCGGGAAAGCAAACAAGTTTTTCAGGAATAGTGGTACATGACCTCAGAGGCCTCAGGAATGACCTTTGGCCAAGTAGTGTCATATGCCTTCCCAAGATCAAAACAGACTGCAATAACTGTGGTTACTAGCAAAGGCATTACGAACATACATATCTAAGCGGAGTACATAGTCAATAACAGAGCGGCCCTTACGAAAGCCAAATTGACTAGTGGAGAGACTATTGTGTGTTTAAACACCACACCAAACATCTATTTACTAGATGTTCCATTAACTTGCAAACTGCACTGGTAAGAGCAATGCGACTGCAGTGCGAGGCATCATGGCCCGCAGTACCTGGTTTACGAAAAGGCAGAGAAACGACAGTTTTCCACAGCTGGGGAAGAACCCTTTGCGACCTAATAAGATGAAAAAGATGAGGACTGCGAGGGCTGACTGATGTAAATGCTGAAGTATAAGAATATGAATGTCACGAGGCCCAGCTGCCGACGATCGGCAAGCGGAAAATGTTGACTAGTTCTTGAAGAGTAAAAGGCACATTATAAGACTCCTCTGCTAGAAGAAACGTCTAAAGGCACTAACTCTCTGGCAGGCGTGAAGGAAAGAAACGAGGGGCATAGATGCAGCCCCCGAGAGATACGGAAATGATTTCCACTTTCTGTGGTAACTTTAAGTGTTTACTATTCTCACATTAGCAAACCCTAAGAACCGGATTCGGGTCTGGAGAGTATCTGCCATTCATTTTCGGTACTTTTTTTCAAACTGTACTCATAGAGGAAGTCGAAGTGACTGTAGAAATATAATCCTGCCAACAAGTACGTCTAACTTCTCGGATGACACTTCAAACAATCGCCCTCGCTGCTTGATTTCGGACCCAAGCAGCACGTAAGGTTTAAGGGATTGCATTCGAGGATGTGGTTAAAAACCGACAAAAATAGTTCACTAAAAAATAAACTGACGAGAGTAAATGGTCCAATTCACCTGTTCTAGCTACTAAAGTTGACTACTAAGTCGAAAATATTTGTGAGAAGTAAATAAGACAGGAAAATGGTTGCTGTCATGTACATCATGAGCCCTGACTCGATAAAGTCGAGTGCAGTTGAGGAGCAAATTGAGAGATTATGCAAGAGTGAGTACGACTACCCGAATTTAAAAAATGGAGGGGAACAGAATTTAGAGGAGACTAACTGATCCCTCCCTCCCAGAGGAAATGATGAGCATTAAAATCTCTTAATAAGAGAAGAGGAGGAGGTAGGGAAGAAATCAGATGTCACATCCGGAGTAGATAATGGCTTAGAAGGAGAAGGATATGAAGATGAGACTGTTTACCACTTGTCCAGGTAGATGCAGACTGCAGTGTAATGCAGCGAAGTACGGACGAGGACCCGAGAATGTGGTATACCGTGACGCACGGGAAGTGCCCTTTCATTAAGAGTCCCCATTGGGAAAAGGATCCGTTGAATGTAATAAGATATAGCCCGAGATGGGACGGAAAACAGCGGAACTGGGAGAGCAATTCCTGAAGCTCTCCCCGATTACCCTTCAGGCCTCGAATATTCCACTATAAATAAGCCATGATCGGCTAAGAGACAGTAACAGTAACATTTTGCAGGTATTTATGGACCAAGAGGGTCACTAAAGTCAACATGCGTGGGCAATGGGAATCTAGTAAGGAGTGAAGTACTGGGATGAAGGAAGGGGGTGTAAAGAAAGGCGCGGAAAGTGAGAATGAAGTGACACAGGGTAAGCCAGTGTCCACCATAGGTGTTGTCTCTTCAATAAACGCGGAGATGGCTTCAATGCTCTCGGTGAAAGAGGAGAAAGCTTGGCGGGGGGAGGGAGATGTAGTTTAGGTAAACAGTAGAGACACAACGGAAAACACCAAAAAAGAGGTAGAAGTGTCATGGCAGGCAGAAATTTCCGGAGGGACATGCGAAGGAGCAACTGCACTTAGGGGGTGGATGAACCTCCACTTGATTTAGAGGCAGGGAGAGAAGAAAGTTTGGGAATGTCATATGGTTTATGGGTTGGAGATTTTGACGAAAATAAAGATGAAGACTTTGGAGAAGGTATATGTAGCGTTGATTTAGACTGGAGGGGGAGCTGAGACGTTGGAATATGTGAGTGGGAAGTTGAAGTAAAGACTTTAATAGATGATGAGGATGAAACCAAGACCGTAAAAGGACTGGGCACTGAGTTGACAGCGGAATTATAGGACACAGAAGCAACTGTGTAAGCAGGCACCACCAAAGACTGTGGCCGTCTAGCAACAGTGGAATAAGAGAACCGTGGGAGTCTTCCTTGGAGGAAGAGACGGGAAACTGCCAGGGCGCAAGAGAAGCCCTCTTTCTCTTTAAGAAAACGGATCGCCCTTTCCCTTATGAAAATCGGGCAGCTGGGAGAATAGGCAGGGTGCGCCTCTTTGCAGTTAAGGCAAGAGGGAGAGTGACTGCAGGATGGACTGCTATGGTTTTCAGCACCTCAGACAGGCTATTCTGCCTCTGACTTGCAATATTTCGCAGGGTGGCCGAAGCGGCAGCTTTTTTGACATTGTGTCAAAAATGATTTTGAAAACAGACAGGTTGAAGATTGAGACACTTAAGCAACATATGAGAAACTTCTGTTTCCAAAACCGTTTATCACATCTGTCAAACGCTGCAACATCATGGGAACTTGATACAAGGAATTCTTCAATACTTGTCCAAACTTTGAACGAAGACCTACCTACACTAGTGGATGGTTCCACTGTGATCCCGCTTCCTCCTGCTTCGACTCCTGTCTACAGTATATAAGCTACTTTTCCGGCTATATGATGTACTTTCTACAAAAGTGATGAATTGAACACATCCCTTCTAGGCTGAGGGGCTGATTACCTCAAACTCTTTCTCTCCTTACCCCTTTCTGCTTTGTATTGGACTGATGAAGCCACTGTATGGTGAAACGTTTCCTAAGTAAAGATTCCCATATGTTGTTTAAGTGTCATTTTTTAACATTGTTGTGGGGGTAGAGATCACATCCCGCACTTTCAGGCGTTGTCGCGCTATGTAAATGGTGGCAGTTCACGGCTGTCAAAAGTAAGCCTCTCTATACTGGAATAATAGCTACTCCGCCCCAGGCAGGGAGTACGTGTCAACTTTAATGATAGGGAGATTCTGAAACTCAAGTTGCTCCAGAACGTCATTATGAGCATGAAAGTCGCGTTGTACGATCGTAGGTGGAAGTACAGAATTTAAGGAGATGTACTTGCGAAACGTAACTGCTGTGTTGTCAGCAACATCAAGAAGTAAAAGATTATGTCCGTACACTGCATTTTGAACTGACAACGCGTGTGCCACTCTTAAGAAGGTGGAAGGAAATGGTCTGCCCAACATGGCGAAGGAGTGCCTTGCTGATGCTGTGATCGGAAAGACAGTAGGAGAAGTTGGTTAAGTGCAAAGAATTTTGTCCAAGGACCTCGAAACAGAGCGTAAGGGAAGGAATTGCTTAGCTGGACGTTTCTTAGAAGCATGGAAGGTTAGAGACGGGCCGTTTAGAGTCGTGTGTACGATCCGAAAATCAACGCATTGTATGTGGAGAAGCCAGGATCATTGTCAAAGCCTAGAGGTCAGACGTGTCTGAAGGGTCGCTGGGAACTGTGGTACCAAAGGACTGTAGGGGATCGTTACTCGGAGGGAGTATCGGGTTGGAGAAGCTCGAAGGAGTGCCAGAAACTGTAGGGAGGTACTGTAGGGAGGTGCTGCAGGAAAGGGCATGGGAGGGGTAAAGTCATGGTTATAGGTCCGTGATAAGTTTCACCCTTTATTTAAAAAAAGGATGAAAGAGGGTGGGAGGAATGTGGAGGGTAGCACCCAAGAAAATGAAAGGGATTGTATATCCCCCTTCGCTCCCAAAGGGCCCACAGTGCAGCCAGCAGTGTATATATTACGTGGGACCCGTGTCATAGCCTACCCTTCATGTTAGTAATCCGGCAATCCAGGATAGCAACCTCATATGCCGAGTAACCTCGGCGGAAATCCGCCACAAAGCATACCTCCATCGGCCACCACCTCCCGGAACCTAACGGCAGCCTCCAGTGATACACACGTCACGCAGTCTCTTAGCCTTTAGGCATGTAGCCAGAGACTTTTATACTAATAAGTTTGGGGCTTGTAGCCATGAGAAGAGTCCTCATACTTCCAGACCAGTGAACACACTTCACCAGACCACGCACTGTTAATAATATTCAGATTTAACTAGAAATAATACTAAAACCAAATTAAGTTCTAAACGAGAAATATAATTGGATATCTCTTACTAAGCGCACTTGGCTTCACAAGCGAGTGGGGTCACTAGAGGAAGCAGAAGATAAACACATCAAAATTACCCCTCCACTTCTACGGTTGCCTGTAGTGAAATCACAACGTTATTCAATATTTGTAATACTTTCAATAAAAATGTATAGTTTTTTAAACATCTCTTAATATTGTCAAGCTGGGAATCCTCCACTGATACCTGACACACTGTAAAACAGAATACACCTCACTGGAAAATTTCAGAAGCACTGATATGGACAATTCCTGGTTCTGGTTCCCATGCAGTAACTTGAAAAAAACCTCTTCTGATTGTCTTCAAACTTCCAACACTGTCGTTTGTTACCTGGAGGAAGACTGAATATTGTAGAAGTATGTTGGTGTCAGTTTGTAAACTTTACTATTAAAATGATGACTTTTTCCCCGCTGAAAAATTTTTCAACTATACCTCATCTAAACGTATTCATCTATTAGCGGCTGATGCGTCATGAGGAAGTTTTGGCTCCTCACATGCAAATTTGCCAATGTACTAACAAAGTTAAAAAAAATCTTGGAAACTTTGGAATTCAAGCGATAACTGAAAAATGCCTCTTCTGGTCTGCTTCGAAAGTTTAGTGTTAGTGTGTTTTCCTCAATGGAAGGCTCGTGTTGTCATTAAACTACACGAGTCCTAATTGACCCATTTTTGTTTAAAACCCTGCAGTATTGATTTTCTTTCAACAACTGGCCAATGCCTCTTCTGATGGGCTTCAAATTTTTAATGCCGATACATATATTTTGCGAGAAGGATGATACACTATATTTAAGCTGTGTAGGTGATCAAATCCCAGTACTGAAACCGCTTTCTAACAAACGTAAATAGCTTAAGGAATTGGTAAGTCAACCCCATGTCTAGACAGTTCTCAGACTTCCGGGCTTAAGCGAGCTTAGTAAGATTCATCCAAATATATTGTCGTTAGAGAGTTTTAATACTGTGTGGTCTGGTGGCGAGGGTTCACTGCCCTGGAAGTCTGAGGACTGTTTAGTTATTTGTTCAAGTTCCCACTCTCTCCCCGAGTCACAGCTTTATCAAGCAAAAGAAAACATCGAAACACTTGTGTTATTTGTAATGAAATTTATGTATACTAAAGTTTTAAACCTTCAAAAATAACAATACAGTTAATACAGTTATTAAATCACTACTACTGTTGAGGAAGAACAAGTGTCATCCTGTTTAGTAACATATCTCACTGCAAAAGAGAAAGGGCGCCATACAGTTGCTAAACAACTTGTTCTCTCAGCCACTATTTGGTAAGTACAATGCGCGACAATATGCTTGCAGACAAGTTTAAAAATGTACCTCTCAGTGACAGCACAGTGTCTGTTGAAATATTTGCGGAGGACCCTTTATCGCGCAGATCCGAAAATTTTATACCTAGTTTCACGTCTACTTCCAGCTGAAGAATTTAGTACCAACTTGATGAGATCACTATTTCTAATTGGGTAATATTTTCATTCCATAAGCAAGATGCATAGTAAAAGAGGTAATTTTTGGAAGACCAAATGTGTTGCCTGACTACCAATAAATACATCAGGGTCACATATACAGAAAGTGCTGCTGATTGTACCTATAGAAAATACAAATGGGACTAGGTTAATTTTAAGTAATAAAAAATTTTGCAGATTTTCTTAATACTCACAAGTGGCTAATGACGATATCATATTTGGCATAAATTTTTTTCCACATCTAAATGAACTTTACTTGAATTATTATAATCAAAGAAAGCGCTAAACCAACAAGGGTCATGCAGTACTGTGGGGCAGAAAATAGTGCTGGGGCTATAAACAGCTAGGTGGAGAGGGGATCAGAGGTGAGGAGATAAAACGGCTGGGTGGAACGCTAAGGGCAATGTTTCAAAGTTCGTATAAAAAAGCAGTTGATGACAAGTCAAAAAGTGATTGTAAATCAAAGGCAGGACCGTCTGCAAGAAGGGAAGATAAGGTAAGAGCAGTAGGGCGGCAGCATCAGTGGAGGTAAATCCTGCGAGCTCGCTGGTACACCGAACAATCCACAAGGTGAAGAACCGAAATAGGGAACCGACAAACCTCTCAGAGAGGAATAGGGTGCCACTTCATGAGATGCCCATGGGTAAGGCGAGTATGGCCGATGCGGACAAGGGAGAGTGCTGTCTCCCGAGTACGGCAACGGTGGTAAGAAGATGGCCACAAACCTAAAAGCGGTTTAATAGGCGACAGTCAGTGCCTGCGTAGCTATAACAAAGTCTATTCACCAATCGTTCCATCACCTTGCAGACTACACTGGTCAGAACAATGGGACGATGGCGAGAGGTATCAAGCCCAGAGGTGCCTTGTTTGTGACACTGTAGTACACTGGCAGATTTCCATTGTTGAGGGAGAACCCCTCGTGTCCAAATAAGATTGAAAAGACGCAAAAGGACTGTAAGGACTGTAGAATGCAGATGTAGCATACGGATTCTAATATAAGGCCCAGCTGCAGATGAATGGCAAGCCTAAAACATTGACTCTAGCTCTAGGAGAGCCAAAGGTACGTTATACGTCTCCATTCCATTAGAAGAGAAATCCAAGGGCAATTGCTCCATGGCAGATTTAGAAGCGAGAAACGAGGGACAGAGGTGAAGACCTTGGGAGACACGGATAAGATAGTTCCAAATTTCTGTGGCAACTTCAAAAGGTTCTGCAACACTAACACCAGCAACCCGTAGAACGGAGGCTGGGTCCGGAGCATTCTTGCCACAAAACTTCCGTACCTTCTTCCAAACCGTACACATACGGGTAGTCGAGGCAATGGTACACACGTAGTCTTGCCAACAAGTGCGTTTTGCGTTGCGTATGACTCTGCGAGCGCCTGCCCTTGCCCGCTTATAATCCAAAAGATTTGAGGTCCGATTATATCGATAACGGCCTCGCGCAGCACGTTTCAAGCACACTGCACGGGCACATGCAGGAGACCACCAAGGCACGCATGTCTGAGATTGCCTGTCTGAGGTTTGAGGAATAGAACGTGACGCTGTAGTCAAAACTAAGGTCGAAAACTGGTGCACCAGCTCATCTACAGAGGACGAAGAAGGGGCCCCATAAAAAGCTGTAAGATGAGAGTGTAAGTCCCAATTCACTTGTCCAAATTGCCAACGGGGGCTACAAGTCGGTCGTGAATACGTAGAAGTAAGAAGAATAGCAAAGTGATCACTGTCGTGCAAATCCGGGAGAACAGACCAAGCGTAATCCAGTGCAAATGGAGAAGAGCAGATAGAAAGATCAATGTAAGACAGAGACTGAGTGCGAGTCAAAATGGGTGAGAGCACCTGCACTTGAAACAAAGAGGATGAGAAGTGAGAAATCTCTCCAACTGAGAGTCGGTAGGACCCTCCCCAAAGATGGTGTGCATTAAAATCATCTAACACGATGGGTTGATAGAAAAGAGATCAAGAACCCAACATCAGAGATACAGAATGCACGGGAAGAGGAGAGATATAGAGAGCAAACTGTATACCATCTGTGCAAATAAATACGGGCTGCAGTATAATGTAGCAAAGAACGAACAAAGACCTGTTGGTGCTGTATACCAACGCGCACTAGAAGCGCTCTCATTAAATGATTCATCAGGAAAGGGATCAGAATAATGCAACAGCACATAGCCCGAAATGGGACGAATAACAGCTGAACGAATGCTGGGCTTTTATAACCCAACACACACTGGGGAAAACTGGGAAAGCAACACCTGGAGCTATCCCGGATTACCCGAGGCCACAAATATTCCACTGTAAATAAGTCATTATTCACAAACACTGGTATGTCAACAATGAGAAGTGATAAAATCTACGGGCTAGTAGGGTCAGTGAGGTCAATGTGTGGAAGCAATGAAAAGCGTGCAAGCAATGAGGAATCAAAATGCTGTGAAGGAAAAGATTTCAGCAAGGGTCGTGAAAAATAAGAATGGGTAGGAGGAGGCACGCCAGTGTCCATCGAAAGTTTTGTCAATGCAATATAGTCGGAGATACCGTCAAGTGTCTCAGTGGATAAAGAAGATGCATAAGAACATAAGAACATAAGAAAGGAGGAACACTGCAGGAGGCCTGTTGGCCCATACTAGGCAGGACCTTTACAATTCATCCCGGAAATATAAACACAGATGCAGTATGTGATCCTTTATTGACAACGTTTCACCCACACAGTGGGCTTTTTCAAGTCACACACGGATCTACCTGGGGTTGGAAGGTAGATCCGTGTGTGACTTGAAAAAGCCCACTGTGTGGGTGAAACGTTGTCAATAAAGGATCACATTATACTGCATCTCTGTTTATATTTCCATTGTGTCGGTATTTTATACCATTTATTTCCACAATTCATCCCACTAACAAAACATTTGCCCAACCCAATTTTCAATGCCACCCAAGAAATAAGCTCTGATGTGAAAGTCCCACTCAAATCCAACCCCTCCCACTCATGTACTTATCCAACCTAAATTTGAAACTACCCAAAGTCCCAGCCTCAATAACCCAACTAGGTAGACTGTTCCACTCATCAACTACCCTATTTCCAAACCAATACTTTCCTATGTCCTTTCTAAATCTAAACTTATCTAATTTAAATCCATTACTGCGGGTTCTCTCTTGGAGAAACATCCTCAAGACCTTATTAATATCCCCTTTATTAATACCTATGTTCCACTTATACACTTCGATCAGGTCTCCCCTCATTCTTCGTCTAACAAGTGAATGTAACTTAAGAGTCTTCAATCTTTCTTCATAAGGAAGATTTCTAATGCTATGTATTAATTTAGTCATCCTACGCTGAATGTTTTCTAACGAATTTATGTTCATTCTGTAATATGGAGACCAGAACTGAGCTGCATAATCTAGGAGAGGCCTTACTAATGATGTATATTATTATTATTATAATCAAAAAGAAGCGCTAAGCCACAAGGGCTATACAGCGCTGCAGGGTAGGGAAGGAAGCAAGGGAATTGGATGGCAGAAGGGAGGGGGGATGATCAGCAGGTTACAGAAAACAGCGGGGCAGGGGATAGTACGGGGGTATAGGGTAGCAAGAGATTGAAGTAGAAAGGGCTGAAGGTATCAGAATTTGTGAAGTAAGTCAGTTGTTGTCAAAAAGTCAATGAGAGAGTCCGGATGAAAGGTGGGTCCATCAGCGAGAAGGGAAGGTCAAGAGAGAGCAGCAGAGCGAAGACGACGACAGAGGTAAATTCTGCGTGCTCGTTGATAAAGTGGGCAGTCCAACAGAATGTGGCTGACTGATAATGGAGCTTGGCAATTCTCACAGAGAGGAGCAAGACGCCTCTCCATGAGATATCCACGAGTAAGACGAGTATGGCCAATGTGAAGACGGGAGAGAGTAGTCTCCCAACCTCAACACTGGTGATAAGAAGACGGCCAGTAACCTATACTCGGTTTAATAGATTGAAGTTTGTTGCCGAGCATAGTAGACCAACGTTGGTGCCAACGGGTGTGAAGTTGGGAAGATATTGCAGCAAAATAGTCCGTAAATGGAATACCTCTATAAGAAACTGGTAGGTCATGTACTGCTGACTGCACAGCAGTGTCTGCCTGTTCATTGCCCTGTACGTCAACATGACCAGGGACCCAACAAAAAACAATATCTTTATGCTTGGTAAAGATGCGGCGTAGCCAAAGTTGGATACGGAGGACTAAGGGGTGAGGTGTATCAAATTTTTGTATAGCCTGTAAAGCACTAAGGGAGTCTGAGACAACCACAAATGATGACACAGGCATAGATGCAATACGGATAAGTGCTGTAAGGATGGCATATAATTCAGCAGTAAAAATACTAGCCGAAGAGAGTAAATGCCCTTGTACGACGCTGTCCGGAAACACTGCTGCGAATCCTACGCCGTCAGAAGACTTGGAGCCATCTGTGTACACAGCAATGGCATGAGAATGAGAGTGAAAGTGGTCAAGAAAAAGAGAGCGGGAAGTGACCGTAGACAGTTGGGCTTTCGAGCAAGGGAGGGAGAAAGAACAGACTCGAACAGCTGGAACTTCCCAGGGGGGTAGGGAAAAGTGAGATGCTACATGTACATAGAAAGGTGGTAGTTGAAGAGAAGACGAGCGAATGAAGGCGAAGAGAGAAGGGGCGGAGTAAACAGGGGCGGCGAACAAATAAAGAATGCCTACTAATATCAGTGACCATTCTATAAATGGAAGGATTGTGGAGATCATGAGAGCTTACATAGTGGCGCAGGCAATGGGCATCACGGCGATCGGATAAGGATGGAACGTTCGCTTCTGCATAGAGGCTCTCGACAGGGGAAGAACGAAAAGCACCAAGGCATAAACGTAATCCTTGGTGATGAATGGGGTTAAGGCTAGAGAGAGTAGCAGGAGATGCCGCTGAATAGATCTGGTCACCATAATCAAGTTTCGATAAAATAAGGGTGGAATGTAGGCGAAGGAGGGTTCGACGATCAGCTCCCCATGAAAGATGAGCAAGGGTTTTAAGAAGGTTCAGCCGGCTGTGACAAGTTGCCTTCAGAGAGGTAATGTGAGGTTTCCAGGATAACCTACGATCAAAGAGGAGGCCTAGAAACTTGACTGTATAACGTTCAGGGATACGGGAGCCATAGAGGTACAAAGGATGATCGGAGATGACAGAGCGTCTAGTGAAAGTGATTTGGTGGGTTTTAGTGCTGGAAAATTTAAACCCACGTGTGGTGGCCCAATTGGAAACACGGTCGACTGCATGTTGGAGAGAAACTGTAATGAGGTGACAGTCAGCGCCTGCACAGGCAATAGCGAAGTCATCAACATAGAGTGATGACCAAATATTTGATGGAAGACTAGAGGCCAAATCATTAATAGCAAGGAGAAAAAGTGTTGTGCTCAGAACACATCCCTGGGGGACACCTTCAGCTTGGATAAAGTCCGGGGAGAGCACATTATTAACCCGAACACGGAAATGCCTGTCAGTTAAAAAGTTCTTAAGGAAGGATGGTAGATTGCCTCGAAGGCCTAAGGAGTGGGCTTGGGCTAAAATATTATACCTCCAAGTTGTGTCATATGCCTTCTCAAGGTCAAAAAATATGGCAATAACTGAGTGGTTATTCGCAAAGGCATTACGAACATACGTATCCAAGCGTAGTAAGGGGTCTATGGTAGAACGTCCCTTACGAAAGCCATACTGACGAGTGGAGAGACTGTTGTGGGTCTCTAAATACCACACTAAACGTCTATTTACTAGGCGTTCCATTACTTTGCAAACTGCACTGGTAAGAGCAATGGGACGATAGTGGGAGGTTTCATGTCCCGTAGTGCCTGGTTTGCGGAAAGGGAGAACAATGGCGGATTTCCACAGCTGTGGAAGAACTCCTTGTGACCAAATAAGATTGTAAAGGCGTAATAGGACTGCAAGGGCTGACTGATGTAAATGTTGTAGCATACGAATATGAATGTCGTCGGGCCCAGCTGCCGATGATCGACAAGCTCTGTGGTTCTATTGTACCGGTACCTGCCCCATGCAGCGCGTTTCAAATGTACTGCACGAGCACAAGCAGGAGACCACCAAGGCACGCATTTCTGAGAATGCCTGCCCGAAGTTTGGGGTATAGAATGAGAAGCTGCAGTGAAAACGGAGGACGAGAAGAGGTGTAAAAGCTCATCGATGGAGGACGAAGAAGGAACCTCTTTAAAAACAGTTAGGTGTGAGTAAAGGTTCCAATTTGCCCGATTAAATTGCCAGCGTGGGGTGCGAAGAGGTGGCGAATATGAAGGGGAAGTAAGAATGATTGGGAAATGATCACTGTCATGTAAGTCCGGGAGAACAGACCAAGTGAAGTCTAATGCGGCGGAGGAAGAGCAGACTGAGAGATCGATGCAAGAGAGAGTGAGTCCGAGGATCAAAATGGGTGCGAGTACCTGTATTTAAAACATGGAGGGGGTGGGTGGCAAGAAAAGCCTCTAACTGAATTCCACGGGAATCACAGTGAGACCCCCCCCCCCCAGAGGAAATGGTGGGCATTAAAATCACCAAGTAACAGAATCGGTGGCGGTAATGACGAAACAAGGCAAAATCCGGAATAGATAATGCTCGAGAAGGAGAGAGATATAAAGAACAGAGCGTATACCACCTATGTAAGTGGATATGGGCTGCTGTGTAATGCAGCGAAGTATGAACAAATAGCTGATGGTACGGAATATCAGTGCGTAGAAGAAGGGCACTTTCATTAAAGGTCCCATCAGGAAAAGGATCTGAAGAATACAATAAATTATAGCCTGAGATGTGAGAAATAACAGCAGAGTGTAATTTTGGTTCCTGTAAGCAAACACCAACAGGGGCAAACTGGGAGAGTAACATCTGAAGCTCACCCCGATTACCCCTGAGGCCGTGTATATTCCACTGTAAATAGGCCATGATTGGCAATGATAAAGATACTTGAAATCCGCAGGTAAGGGTTCCTACGGACTAAAGGGGTTAGAAAAGTCCACATGCGGAGGCAGTGGAAAATGTTCAAGCAGCGAAGGAACGGTGCGCTGTGAAGAAAGGAGTTGCGCAGATGGAGCAGAGGAGAGAGAAAGAGCGGAAGGTGGATCAGTGTCCATTGATGGTTTGGTCTCTGCAATATATTCAGAGATTGCTTCAAGTGTTTCGGAATTCAGAGATGTCGTATGGGAGACAATATTGGGAATGGTAGGGGGAGGATGAGTAAAGATTGGAACTGTATTGGACTGTACCAAGGTAGGGGGGGGCGAAAGGGTGGAGGGAACTGGAGAAGCATGGCAGGGGACAGAAGAGGCAGGAACCTGGGAGGTGGCAGAAGAGGAAGAAACTTGGGAGGGAACAGGGGAGGAAGGTACAGTACGAGGAGGAGAGTGAACCTCTACACTTGTAACTGAGCCAGTGAGAGGGGAAGAACCAGGGACAGAGACAGGGAGGGTAAAATGAGGTGAAAGATGGGTAGGAGGTGTTAACGGACCTTTTTTTGACTTTTGAGAAGTAGAGGGACGATTGGGAGGAGGTGTCGTACGAGGTCTCGTCGATACTGAAGCTTGTGAGAGAGAACTCGAAGAAGCGAGATTAGACTGAGGCGTTGAAGTAGGGACGTCTGAGCCGAGGACAGCAAAAGGATTAGATACAGGAGTGATTATGGGAGAGGTAACCACAGAGGTGGGTGTAGAAGATGGGATACCAGAAGTGGGGGGACGTTTTGAAACACGGGAATAAGAAACATGTGGGAGTCTCCCTTGGAGGCAGAGATGAGAAACTGCCATGGCATAAGGGAGACCTTCTGTCTCTGAGGTAACGGATTTCCCGCTCGTTTAAATAGACTTGACAACGGCGAGAGTACGAAGGGTGAGCCTCATGACAGTTAAGGCAAGAGGGAGATCGATTGCAAGACGTATTAGAATGGTCATCGGCACCACAGACTGGGCATTCAGCGATAGATCTGCAATATTTCGCTGGATGGCCAAATCGCCAGCAATTTCTACACTGTTGTGGTGTAGGGATCACCTTTCGAACTTGTAACCGATGTTCTGCTATATAAACTGAGGATGGGAGTTCTCGGCTGTCAAAAGTTAAACGAACCACATTGCTAGGGTATCGTCTCCGCCCACGGGCAGGAAGAACGTAAGTGTCTACCTTGAGGATTGGGAGATCTTGGAGTTCCAGCTGTTCAAGAATGTCAGTGCCACATGTCTGGAAATTTTGTTGAACTATGGTATGGGGCAGAATGACGGTACCACTACAAGAATTGAGGGAATGATGTTTTTCAAGAGTGACAGGAACAGTATCGATATGGGAAAGACGAGAGAGCTCATGAGCCTGGGTAGCATTCTGTATGGTAATGATGCACATACCGCTCTTAAGAGCATGAAAAGAAATATCTTTACCAACATGGCGTAGGAGTGCCTTGCCAATACTATGGTCAGAAAGATAGGCAGTAGAGGAAGTTGGTCGTAAAGTGAAGAATTTAGTCCATTGTTCAGTCTGAAACTGAGCATGGAAAGGTAGTGAAGGACGTGTCGATCGTTTCTGAGAAGAACGAGAAGGTGGAGAAGTATCATCAGCAGGTAATTGTCGTTGGCGTTTAGGCGTGGGACCAGAGTTGGTCCGACGTGGAATGGGTCGGCGATTTGAAAATTGCCGCACCGTAGAGGGAGAGGCTGGAAGCATAGTCAGAGGAGAGCGAAGGTCCGATAAATCGAAGGAGTCAGTCGAGGCCTCAGTACCTGAAGCGGGTGAGGAAACAGCACCGGCAATAGGTACAGAGGCATGAGGAATGTCTGAAGAGTGGTCCAAAGACGAGGCAGGGTCAGAACGGGGTGTGGTATCAAGAAGGGGCCCGGGGGTACCAGGTTCATGGACTAGGGCTGCCATGGTTAGGTTACTTTTCTTTTTGTTTTTAAGAAAAAAAAAGAAAGAAATGAAAATAAAAATAAAAAAAAGAATAAAAAAAGGGGGGACCGGGGAGGGATAGTTCCTAGGAGGAATGAAAGGGCTAGAAATCTCCCTCCGCGCCCAAGAGGACCTCAGCACCGCAAGTAGCGCAGATGCAGCATGGAACCCGTGCCATACCCTACCCATCATGCTAGTAAACTAACAATCCGGGATAGCAACCTCACATCTGCCGAGCTACCTCGGTGGACAAAAGAGGGCGGCCGGATATCCGCCACAAAGCAAACCTCATTCGGCCACCACCCCCGGAATCCGAAAGGTGGCTTCCAGAGATACACTCGTCGCCCGAAAGACACCCAAAGCTACTCCGGGATACCGGAGAGGGATCGGGACATCCCCAGGCGATCCAGATTCCACGGCAAACTATGCCACCGCTAAGAACCTCAACGGAATGGGATGGACCCCGGTATCCTTTCCTCTACCTAGGAACTAGCACGCCTGTGGGAGAAATCCCAAAGGACAAAAAGAGGAAGGGCAAAAGGGAGGGGTGGGGAGGAGGAGGAGGAAAGGAAAGAGGGGAGGATGGGATAGGGGAGGGGAGATTGGGGGGTAATTAGGTTCGGTCTGAGGAAGAAGACCGATAGGTCTAATTCCTCAGACCAAGAGCCTCTTCACCACGCCAAGGAGCCCCCCTTGAAGAGGACTAATGATGTATAAAGCTGCAGTATGACCTCTGGACTTCTGTTGCTTACACTTCTTGATATAAATCCCAGTAATCTATTTGCCTTATTACGTATGCTTAGGCATTGCTGTCTTGGTTTAAGGTTGCTGCTCACCATAACCCCCAAGTCCTTTTCGCAATCTGTATGGCTAAGTTCTACATCATTTAATTTATAAGTACTAGGGTTATGGGCACTCCCAAGCTTCAGAACCTTGCATTTATCTACATTGAACTGCATCTGCCACTTTTCTGACCAAGAATAGAGTTTGTTTAAATCCTCCTGAAGTTCCATAACATCTACGTTTGAATCAATTATCCTACCTATCTGTGTCATCGGCGAATTTGCTCATATCACTAGTAATTCCCTCATCAAGATCATTGACATATATTATAAACAACAACGGGCCCAAGACTGATACCTGTGGAACGCCACTTGTTACAGATCCCCACTCGGATTTAACCCCATTTATGGAGACTCTGCTTCCTGTCAGTGAGCCATGACTCGATCCACGAGAGCACTTTTCCCCCAATGCCATGAGCTGCCACTTTCTTTAACAGTCTATGGTGCGGAACTCTATCAAAATCCTTACTAAAATCTAAGTAAATAATATCAAATTCCCTATCGTGGTCAACAGCCTCAAAAGCTTTACTGAAGAAAGTTAATAAATTAGTTAGACAAGACCGGCCTCTTGTGAATCCATGACCTCAGAGACAGGTGAGGTAGAGCAAGTAGAGATCGGGGAGAGACTGGCGGGAACCAAAGAGGTTTGAGAGGGGAGTGGAGTATGAACCTGGAGAGATGCGCTGGCGGGGACAGAAGAGTCCTGCGATAGAACAGGAGAGGAAGGAGGCTGGAAGGTAACTAGGGAAGATGTCTGGGGGTTAACAGGAGAAGAGGGAACCACACGAGGGGGGTGAACCTCCACGTTCGTGTGAGAGTTAGAAAGTGGGTGAGAACTAGGCACCGAGGCCGAAAACAAACTGTTGGGGAACTGTAAGCACCGGAGGAATGCGAAGAGACTTGGGTTTATGAGACAGGTTCAACTTCGCAGGTGATAGGCGCGAAGAAAATGCAGGCATATGAGGCCTCGCAGACTGAGAAACTAGCGGGCAAAAAGAAGTACGGGTAGGAATAGGTAAGGGGGCGAGGGTTTCAGAGGGTAAAACTGCAAAAGAATTAGAGACGGGAGTGACCCCGGAAGACAACACCGGAGGAGCTGGCAGGTGGGGGGACCGCTAAGGTTGGAGGTCTCCTAGCTACTCGAGAATAAGGGACACGAGGAAGATTTCCCTGAAGGTGGAGCCGAGAGACAGCCATAGCATAAGGTTTTTGCTCTCCTTTATACAACTAATTTCTCGTTCATTAAGATAGACCTGACATCGGCGGGAAAAAGAAGGATGAGGTTCATTGCAATTGAGACAAGTGGGGGGAAGACTACAAGATGTATCAGCATGATCCGTGGCACCGCAGACCAGACACCCCGCCGTAGATCTGCAGTATTTAGCGGGGTGTCCGAAGCGCCAGGAATTTCGGCACTGTTGGGGAGTAGGGACCACTTTATGAACCTCTAGGCGATGGCTTGCGATATAAACGGAGGACGGGAGTTCACAGCAAAGGTTAAGCGGGCGATGTTACTGGGAAAGCGCCTCCGCCCGCGAGCGGGCTGGACATGTGCATCCACTTTGAGAATTGGAAGGTCCGAAAGAGCTAATTGCTCCAAAATATCACCGCAAGACAGAAAATCACACTGTACAATGGTACACGGTAAAACCACCATACCTCTGCATGAATCGAAAGTAGCGTGCTTGTGAACTGTGATTGGAATGTTATCAATGGAAGTAAGATGGGAAAGATCATGAGCATGATCTGCATTCTGAACTGTAACGATGCACGCACCTCTTCGAAGAGCGCGAAAGGATATATTCTGGCCAATGTGTCGTAAAAGAGCTTTTCCAATACTATGGTCTGAAAGATAATCAGTTGGAGATGTCGGTTGGAGGGATAAGAATTTAGTCCACTTTGTACCTGTAAACATGTGTAATGGAAGATTGTGTCACGTAAGACGTTTCTGGGTAGAATGAGCAAACATTGAAGAACTGTCGTCAGCAAATGGTTTGGCACGTTTAAGTGTAGTTCCGCTTGCGGCCTGACGTGAGGTAGGTGGGCGATCCGAAAACTATCGCACCGTATTCGGGAAAGCCGGACGCATAAAGGCGTGCAAGAGGCAGAGGCACTAGAAGAAACGGGAGGAGACTCAGCACCTGGAGCAGGTGATGAAGCGTCACCAGCAGAAGGTACAGGGGTATGGGAAAAGTCTGGAGAATGGTCCAATAACGAAGCCGGGTTAGAACAAAATACGGTAATAAAAAGGGGCCTGAGAGAAGTGTTGTCACTGAACGAAGACTCCATGATGGTACTTCTTTCTTATTATTAAGAAAAAGAAAGGAAAGAAAAAAATGAGGGACAGCGGAGGAACAGCCACTAGAAGGCATGAAAGGACCGTAAGTTCCCCACTCTCATCCGAGAGGACCTCAAGACTGCGAGAAGTGCAGATGCACCGTGGAACCCGTGCCATACCCTACCCTTCACGCCAGTAAACCAGTGCTTCGGGATAGCAACCTCACATCTACCAGTCACCTCGGCAGACAAAAGAAAGGGCGGTCGGAAAACCTCCATAAAGCATATCTCCTTCGGCTGCCACCTCCCAGAACCGACAGGCGGTCTCTGGAGATAAACCTGTCACCTGCAAGACACCCCGACCACCTCTCGGAAATCCAGGAAGGAAGCTGGGCGCCTCCAGATTATCCAGATTCCAAGGCAAACTACACCATACCCGAGGAACCTCATGGAGTGAGATGAGCCTCGGCATACTTCCCTCTACCTAGAAACCGTATTGCCAGACGGGAGGACCCCAGAGGCTACAAATGGGACGGGGAAAAAGGAGGGTTGAGAGGAGGGAGGAAAGCGAAAAGGGGGGGATGGAGAGGATGGGATAGGGAAGGGAGGACTGGGGGGTAATTAGGTTCGGTCTGAAGAAGGAAACCAAAGAGTCTAATTTCTTAGACCAAGAACCTCTTTGCCACGTCAAGGAGCCCCTCCCCTTTCGAAAAAGTGAAGCTGCAAAGAAAATAGAATCGAGTGTTCTCACTCGTACAAGGTCAAAGCATTTTAACTAAATCACTAATACTGTAGCAAGCCAGATTTAAGTTAAACACCCTGACTACAGCATATTCTCAACACTTTTGTGTTACAATGATGTAAACAGCATTACTGCAGAAATTTTAAATAAACTGATCTGGGCGTCTACTTTGCCAATCTTGGTCACTTTTTTCTAGAAGAAAAGTTTGAATTTTTGATGGAAAAATACGGATAAAAAAATATTCTTTTTCTTTGGAGGTGCTCGAATCAATCGAAGATTTGAATTTGACACCTGAACAAGAAAATGAGCTGTTCCATCTCACTTCTGACAATGCATAAAAAGCGTAATTTTGGCTATTTTCAAAAGAATACATGAACTCCTCAACAAGATGAGTATGATTATGTTTCATGATTGTTTGACAAGTTTCATGTGTCAAGATGGATTTTTTACCGTGGAAAAGTTAAAGGCAGGGGGACAATAGCTTTAACAGTGCTGGGAATGTGTGTAGCACTCATTATAAAGGTCAGCTGTAAGCCAGTGAAAGGTCTCGGTCAGATGACTTCAAGCTCCAGTGACGAGTCATCATATGACCAAGATCCATCATAAGACCAAGATCCATTTTCCTGACGAACTTACTTAACCTAACAACTCTTATCTTGAGAACGAGACTGCACCAAACAGTCAGGTACATTATTCACATCGAACAAATAAATTTATAGCGGATTTATCAATTTTATTTGTGGTATATTCTTTTTAGTATAAAATCTAAAAATTAAACATAATTTGACTAACGAGTCAAAAGATTTAAATTATCTCATCTGTTATTCTATTCTAGATTCCATGCAGTTCATTTTATTAAACCAAACTCGGGACTGGGTCACGAGATGTAAAATTACTGAACAAGTCGGGGGGAATATAAGGTTGAGGAACACTGCTATAAAGATATAAACCAGAGATTCCAAACTCAGGGTCGTTACCAGCAGTTGCGTTGAGAGGGACTTCTGATAGGTTTCTGATAACCTTAAGATCCAAAATGTAAAATCATAAATTTTCAATATTAACAAGAAATGTAATGATAGTCCAACAACAGAGATAAAAATAAGTTATAAAAAGGTTGCATTCTGATTTTTATCTTGTTCGTACAGCGTGTTTTTACACAGTAATGTATTCAAACATTGACAGTTTTCCCAATTCTCACAAATCCTAGCGTTTGAGATGAGGTTTACAACGCAAAAATGTTTTACTCCAGGAAATTTTGTCTAGATTTCTTAAATTTTTCGGGAATCTCATATTTGCCTTTGAAGACACTTATTCAGAAACAAATCTGGGGTAAAATTAACTAATTTTATGAATAATGCGCTTTTTACATATATTGGAAAAAAATGTGGGTGCTTATCTGCGCGGCGCGTCACCCGACGATGATTTAGTTGGGTTGGTAGGGAAGTACATGTACTGTTGTGTCGTACGGCGAATGTTATTTGAAATTTCGGGCAATGAAGAAAAACTATTTGGAACCACTTTCCTAAAAGGGATGTAATGTACAGATAACCACAGCCAAATCTTACCAAAATAAGGACATGGGGTCCTATGTGTCCAAGTTTATTTGAAAAGAAAGTAGGGGGTTCTGATGATCTAATATTTATATACGAGCTTAATCATGTATAGATGTTACTTAATTTAAAAGAGAAAAAGTCAGCTACATTTGTTGTATATGATCGTACCTTACTGATGTGTTAACTCTTCCATGATGAGACGTTCATGTTCACTTACCTGTAGGATAAATGAAAACACTTATTAATAAATTGTTCCCACCCGTAGTTACACTTTCAGTCTGCACGTTCTACAAATACAAGGTGTTTCACTCGTAGGAGGCCTCGAGTTGGTACTCCCGTAGTTGCAACCATCTTGTTTGTATGTCTGTAGTAAATGATAACGCGGGGCCACCTGAGAGTAATTGGCGCCGAGTTAATATTTGCTACAGATATTATACAAGCAAAACTGTTACAACCACGGGAGTACCACCACGGTGCCTCCTACGAGTGAAACAAGCTATGTTTGTAATTATATTCTTGACTCTCTACCTTCAGTAACTGTTCCCTATTATGCCCGTTAGCCTTCACCAAATGGAAGTATCCCCAATTATATTCTTTCTCTGCATCTTCTGAAAGTATATCCACTTATACTCTTCAGCCTACACCTTCAGGAAGAATACTTAGTTATGTTAAACAGCATCTCGTGTATCCTTAAGAAATATTAAAAAAAAAATTAATCTACTATATGGTAAAGATAAATAATTCTTATGGAACAGTAGCATTAAGATTATTTTCCAATTGTTTATAATGAAACTCACCTTCTTATGATGCTATACAATACATAGTGTCCTGCCTGTACTAACTGGCGCTGGAGCCTTGGTTCTTCTTCAACACTTATCGTTATATATTTTATCTATGAACGCTATTTGAGGTCTTTACGAGCCAAAAAAAATAGCTTACTTCGACTGTAATCGGGACAACAGTATTTACGAACATTTGTGACACTAGCACTTGATCACAACTCACTTGCCTCACTAACACCTGAAACACATGCACGAGCCAGGGTTATATTTCACCAACTTGTACGTCAGATATTTACACAAACTGACTTTACTCACTTTTTAAGGAGTTAAAGTGTCTGCGGGTAGTTAAATTATTAGGGTTTACTAGTATGTTGTATGTCACCTGTATATCAGTAGTTAAATATATTTATTACCAAAAATGGAAATTCTCTTAAACTCAAGAGAGAATATTCGGAGAGATGCACCTCTCGATGTATGTAACCTTTCTTGTTTATGTACAGCAGGGAGCGCACTGCTGACTCTCCCTCAGTGTACGGTCCGCCAGACACACTGACGTCAGTAATATTCCACTTGCCAGTTCTGAAGCTATGAATGAACTATTGCTGCTTGAGTCGAGACCTCGACCTCTCTCGTGACACTTGTCAAAAATTATTAGTTTTAGGCAAGTATTCATCTATCCGTCATTCATATATATATGCAGTATGACTGCAGCGTAAGACACTACACGAGGCCATCCTGATGAGTTTGTTATTTATTGGTATTTTATATGCTCCACTAGGTAATAGTTTAAAGTATTTCATTCCAGACCAGTGGTGCTGGTGCTGGACTTATAACTGAAGCTTTAAATATAATTTCGCTATATTTTCTGCCTCAGAAAATTTTCCAGTTTATTAAACAAAAGTGTTCGTCAAATGAATGTCGTATTACATTGTTATCTGGGTGAGTGGGGGGGGGAGGGGCGGGTTAGAGTAGGGGTGTCGGCGGGGAGGATGGGGGAGGTGTGGGGATGTAGGCAGGGTAGGACAAAACGACATATTTTTCCCACATTTTTGTAGTGAAGAGATGTCATATGCAAAGTCCTCTCCATTTTCTTTGAGGATTGTTTACAATCAGAAGTGTCCAAAACTGAGTAGATTTCAGATTTCGAGCATTTAGGTAAATGCACGTTTATAATCTTTATCACCATGAAAAGAAATATTGCAACCTCGTCGTTATAAATTTAATGACATAAATTGTTTAATTTATGCCATTAAATTGTTAAATAATACCTTATGGACGTTCAAAAAGCCCATAAGATTGTTGAATCTTAAGACCACGTACTTATGGAAACCTAAATTTTAGTTTAAGCCTAATTCCTTTACCTCTAGCCGTCAGTGAGTAAAGATCGCTGCCATTGCCAGAGGTGTGACACACTGCTGCACACTGCAGCTTTAAGGGCAGACATTACAAAAAACTTAAATTATCATAATTTCTAGAACCTGAACAATCTTACATGAAGCATCACAGTGTTACAACAGTAGAAGAGAATAGGGAAATTTGTTAATGTAACTTAATTCAGGTCTGCATAAGCATCTCATTATGATTGTTATCAGGTCATGAACCCCGAAATAGTTCATTAGCACTGTAACTTGCTTAGCTTACAAAACAATAGGGCCCAATCCCTGGACCCATAATCTTTTCCCTACCACCTATAGCATGGGTATGGGGTGCACGATAATGCCATTTAACTAACTCCATGAGGCACCTGATTTCCCTAGTGAAAATGTCGTTTCATTTACCGCCTGTCTCACATGTTAGCGCTTCTGACGTTAAACCAACTTTGCCTGTTTGTAGTGTTATGTTGACAAGACTAGCCAGTGGTTTGCTAAGGTCCTTCTTATATTCCTTTATAACTCTGGAGAACAGTTCATCAGGGACCAGGGATTTGTTAAGTTTTATATCTGTCTGAGAATCATGTCATTAACGACTGTGATCGTGCATGATTTATTCTCGTCTTGATCAAGAGAATTTACTATTTCTGGAATTTCTCTAGTGTCTTCGTAAAAACTGAGAGGAAATAAGTGTTGAAGACTGTACACATTTCTTGGTCACTGTCAATGAGCTGACCTGAGGAACTTTTAAGTGGTCCTATCTTGTTCTTGATCTTACTCCTATAAACCTGAAAGAAACTTTAGGATTAATCATCGAATTCCTTGCGAGTTTAATTTCATAATCTCTTTTGATTTTTCCTATTATTTTTATATTTCTCGTGATAATAAAACATATCGATTACTTAACTTCAACTTCAAATGCCCCTCTCTTTTGATCTATGAAATTTTTAATCTATTGTATATCCATTTAGGTAATTTTTATTTGATCTAATTTCCCAATTTACAACATAAATAGCCTGGGCGCCCTGAATTCACAGAATAAAGTGAATCATAGGATATTGGTCGCCACTACACACATATCACTCCTAAACACACAACAAAGAACTACCTGACTGTTCTCAAGTGAGAAGAGGAAGAGCCAGTTGTTCTGAA
This sequence comes from Cherax quadricarinatus, assembly GCF_038502225.1. Taxonomy (NCBI): domain Eukaryota; kingdom Metazoa; phylum Arthropoda; class Malacostraca; order Decapoda; family Parastacidae; genus Cherax; species Cherax quadricarinatus. The sequence continues at coordinate 10,468,485 of NC_091360.1, forward strand.
GACGGAAGGGAAAAACATGACATGTCATGCATGGAGAGAAAGACGACTCGACTCACAAAGTATTGAAAATGAGGAAGACTCGATAATCCTGAAGGGAGAATAACAATGACTTGTCACATAAAGTATTTAAATGGAGGAAGATTCCATTGTTCTGAAGGGAGAAAAAGAAGACTCAACTCATATAAAGTATCAAAAGAAATTCCTGACTCTCCTGAAGTGAGAGGAGTAAGTTATACGAATATTATTCCTTGGAGAAGGTGTGATGGAGGTCTTGTGTCAATATTACTGTTCTTGAGGACTTATGCTGGAGCACCAGAGACAATATTACTTGCAGAAACTGCGACAATATTGCAGTGTTGCAGATCTCCTGTTGGAGAGCATGTGTCAATATTACTACCCTGCCTGACTTGCAACAGTGTTGAAGATATTGTACTCACCTGGATGTGTGTGCAGGGGTTTAGTCATTGCCACTGTTTATCCCCATACTACGGAAGACAATATCTGACTAACAAATCTAATATACAGCCAAATAAAACTTTAAAGTTTTTACTTCATTTGTCTAGAATAAATTTATTAGTATTCTGGTTGGTATTTCAATAAGAATGAGAGAGAGAGAGAGAGAGAGAGAGAGAGAGAGAGAGAGAGAGAGAGGTCTCGTACTGGTACTCATCATTGGGCAACTTGTCTCCTCCCAGCATCCTCTCCTCAACTTGTAGCGTCACGAGTGGCCAATATCCCCAAACTTTTGTCTTTTTGGTCACCCTCACTTTGACCCAAAGTCAGACATCCGCTGTTCTCCCTTCTTCTCACTCTTTCTCTTATATATATATATAAATATATATATATATATATATATATATATATATATATATATATATATATATATATATATATATATACATATAGTGCCGAATAGGCAGAACTTGCGATCTTGGCCTAAATAGCAAAGCTCATCTTGCCATATAGGACAAGTGAAAATTTGTGTATGCAATAATTTCGCCAAAAACATTCTGAACCTAACGAAAAAAATATATTTCACTGTGTTTGTTTAGTATTAAATTATTGTAAACAAATCTAAAATATATTTAGTTGTGTTAGGCTAAAATAAATTGCGCTTGTTATAATAAGGTTAGGTAAGTTTTCTAAGTTTCTTTCGGTGCAAAATTATAAATTTTTACACCAATATTAATGAAAAAAATATATATTTAAACGTATAAAAGAAAATTTTAGAAAGGACTTTATTTTAAATGAGTTCTTGCGAATTGACCAGTTTTACATATTTGGCACGATCTATATATATATATATATATATATATATACACATATATATATATATATACACATATATATATATATATATACACATATAGGTAGGTTGGTAGGTTGGTAGACAGCAACCGCCCAGGGAGGTACTACCGTCCTGCCAAGTGAGTGTAAAACGAAAGCCTGTAATTGTTTTACATGATGGTAAGATTGCTGGTGTCCTTTTTCTGGTCTCATAAACATGCAAGATTTCAGGCACGTCTTGCTACTTCTATTTACACTTAGGTCACACTGCACATACATGTACAAGCATATATATACACACCCCTCTTGGTATTCTTCTATTTTCTTTCTAGTTCTTGTTCTTGTTTATTTCCTCTTATCTCCATGGGGAAGTGGAACAGAATTCTTCCTCCGTAAGCCATGCGTGTTGTAAGAGGCAACTAAAATGCCGGGAGCAAGGGGCTAGTAACCCCTTCTCCTGTATAAATTACTAAATTTAAAAGAGAAGCTTTCGTTTTTCTTTTAGGGCCACCCTGCCTTAGTGGGATACGGCCGGTGTGTTGAAAGAAGAAAGATATATATATATATATATATATATATATATATATATATATATATATATATATATATATATATATATATATATATATGCAATAACATCACAGTAAACAGGTGATTTTCGAAATATGCAAAACAACCACTCTGAAAGAATAGAGAAATTCCAAGCGCTTTCGTAACTACTCACATTATCAAGGAACTATATATATAGTTCCTTGATAATGTGGGTAGTCACGAAAGCGCTTGGAATTTCTCTATTCTTTCAGAGTGGTTGTTTTGCATATTTCGAAAATCACCTGTTTACTGTGATGTTATTGCATATATATATATATATATATATATATATATATATATATATATATATATATATATATATATATATATATATATATATATATATATATATATATATAGAAAGGTACCACCTCTATAACTGGACTGGGGACCCTCATCTTCAGAGAAGACAATAAACGTACCTCAGGGAAAACTCAAGGTTCTCCCCGGAGCTGTTTGAATATATATACATGACGATATTTATTGAATCACTAAGCTACTTAAATTTATGACCAACAGAATCTTGTGATGAGAAAAACTGAGAGGACGAAGATACTAAACATTGAGGTCGAAATGGACAGAAAACAAAAGACAGTTCTGAAAATAACAGTGAAAACAGATTACATTGAAACCCAACAAAACCATTATGAATACTAGATCCAACAAAGGACAACCAGATTATTGTTTTGAGACTCACAGACTATCCCTCTAGCTGTATCCTTCTCTCACTTACTCTCTCACTCACTCGCTGTCTCACTCTTTTGCTCTCTCATTCGCGCTCTCCCTGAATCGCTCGCTCTCTCACTCGCACTCTCACTCATTGGCTTGCTCTCTCTTGCTCGTCGGCTCCTGTGCTCACTAGCTCTCTTGCTCGCTAGTTCTCTATTACACACTTTCTCTTTTACTCACTGGCTCTTTCGATTGCTCACTTTCGTTCTCTATTACACATTTAGTGACCCTACGGATCGTTTATTGGCTTTTTTTCTCACTCGCTCTTTCTTAATCGCTCTCTCTGTCTCACTCCCTCTGTCAATCATTCAATCCTGAACGGTAAGTGTGTAATGGGAAATACAGACACAGGAAGAAAATAAATGAGAGTGGTGTACACTGGGATATACAGAGAACGATAAACAATTATTACAAAAGTGAGGAGAAAAAATATTATCATAAATTGAATATTATATTGCCTGTTGTGTAAATAAAAAAGAAGGAAAGAATAACTGTGATGGATGTTTAAAGGCATAAAAATGGGCATGTGTGATGACTGGTACTGGTACTGGTACTGGTACTGGTACTGGTACTGGTACTGGTACTGGGACCAATAATGTTTTATGTGTTTGTAAACGACAGGGCAGAAGAAATTGTGCCAGAAGTGATAATATCTGACACGATTTATTAATCTTTGTAGCACGATGAAAGTGATTTTTAGATGTGTAGAGATACAATGGATTCACAGGGAGAGAATTACCCTTACAGTCGTGTAGTTGGAAACGTAGACACAGGAAGAGGATTATAAAAGGTGTGTAATATTACCTACACAGGCAGAGTTATTAAACTGAGTGGAAAAAAGTTATTAACGAAATGTTATCACAGAATTTTGTGTGTGAAAACCAGCTCTTTGGAACTTACGATCACTGGGATCGACTCTTTTAGCTGAATTTCCATTCCACCGATAAAAGAACATTTACCCTCACGTTTCTAGACGTGACGGTAAGTGGACAAGATATGTTGGTCACTTAACACAGGAACACGAGTATCCTTTTATTATTGTATACAATACCGAGAAGTTAATGGATAAGACACATGAGCATCTTTATTGCCGGTAATAAAGACGGTCATTTGTTGTACATGTCTCTCATTCATCATAAAAACCTAAAAACGGAGAAGACTTTTCACAGGCTTTCTGCCATTACTGCTACTACTACAACTATTACTACTACTGCTACTTCTGCTACCTTCTTATTTCTACTTCTACCACTGCTGCACTAGTACTACTACTGCTCCTACTACTTCTACCACTATTTCCACTTACAATACTACTACTACTACTACTACTACTACTACTACAGAACAAAAAGACAAAATACCGTGACTTGAACAATCACAAATAACTTGCACAGAGGAGAGACAAGTTTACGACTTGTGACTTTGTAAATGGGTTAAGTCAGACCGATACGTCGTGGTAAGCTTCTCTTTCCTTTGTGCTCATTATTTGAGTACTACTACTACTACTACTACTACTACTACTACTACTACTACTACTACTGCTACTGTAGTTGCGGCTGCCGCTACTACCTTTACTTTTACTATTGCAGGTATTCTATGCCCTCCACCAACACTACTACTACTACTCATACTACTACTACTACTACTACTAGTACCTCTACTTCCACTTCCGTTACCTCTACCTTCTTCCCTCGCCCCCTCTCTGACATAGTTTGGCCTTCTTCCCTTCTCGCTCCAGTGTGATTAGTCAGTAGTAAGTCGGACTGAAACATCGCCATTATTTATCCTCTCCTAAGTGTGGGTTATTTGTGAGTGCTGGTTATTTATGTTCCCACCTGGTGCTCCTAAAGACAGTCCTGTTATCTGCACAGAGCTGGAATAATAATAACAATAATAATAATAATAATAATAATAATAATAATAATAAAAATAATAATAATAATAAAATAATAATAATAATAATAATAATAATAATAATAATAATATTATTATTATTATTATTATTATTATTATTGGTATTATTATTATCACTATTAGTAGTAATAACAGTAGCAGCTGTAGTATTACTACTAGCAGCAGCAACAGTAGTAATATTATTAGTAGTAAAATAAAAACGCCATTGATTCAGACAATTCACCAAAAGTTCCACATGTAGGATGTTCTGTTCTAATTACAAATTTTCAAAAAAAATATATATATATATATATAGTTTTCCGTACTTTGAGATAAATAAAAAAAAAAACTCAAAGATCACTTCGCCTGGATGTTAATTACGACAAAAATTTAAATTATTGAAGAGTTTCTAGGCCCTTTAATCTACCCTGATTATCTCCCTCTAATTATACATTTTATTTTTTTCCATGTTAGAATTTTATAGCATTTTTTCCTAAATTGCATTTAACATTAATAGTAACCTGATTATAATTTTAATTATTGTTACTTTAGAAATTATTCTTGCTAATGTTTCTATTAATATCTAATTATTATTACTAATATAATTTATTATTTTTGCTGTATTTTTTAACCTAATTAAAATTTTATTTTTATTTTTATTTTTAGTATTATTTTATTTATTATTATTATTATTATTATTATTAGTAGTAGTAGTAGTAGTAGTAGTAGTAGCAGTAGTAGTAGTAGTAGTAGTAGTAGTAGTAGCAGTAGCAGTAGTAGTAGTAGTAGTAGTAGTAGTAGTAGTAGTAGCAGTAGTAGTAGTAGTAGTAATAGTAGTAGTCGTAGTAGTAGTCGTAGTAGAAGTAGTAGAAGTTGTAGTAGTAGTAGTAGTAGTAGTAGTAGTTGTAGTAGTAGTAGTAGTAGTAGTAATAGTAGCAGTGGTATTATTAGTTTTATTACTATTATTTTGGTTCTTTCTATAGCATTATCTTTTTATCATCGTTATCGTTATCTTTAAAATTCTGAATAAATAAAAAATATAAATTAAATAATGATTAATTATTGATATAATCTCTTAAGTTAATAATAATTTCATTACTTTATAATTTAATTATAACTTGCATATCTATATTAAACACTGAATAATTTGTCAAATATAATATAATTATTAATAATTTAAAAAAATAATCGTTATGAAATATTTCCATGTATCACACTTATCATTACATTCTCGTTATCATTCATTATACACAGAATACATATACACCACGATGTATATGCCTCTCAGTGTATATATACTGATTTTTTTTAACCCCTATATTAGGGATTACAATTTTTCATGTCTGGTGGTGAAAAGTTTAAGAGCAACCATAATGACTGTGGTGTAGTCGATAGGCTTCAAACCTCCATTAACCAACTACTCTCGTCTACAGAATGTTTTTACGGGAGTTAAAGTTGTCATTTTTGACCAGTTCCAAGTCACCGAATACGGAAATGAAGCTTAAAATTGCAAATAAACTCTATAAAGATATGGACTGAGGCTGGATGGTGTTATCTCTGACCTGGGTACGGAGGAGGGAGCATAAACTATAGAGAGGAATGATTCGAATTCGTAATACGTAGTTGTATATATACAGTTTACTATAGCTACTGTATGTAGTTCATTGTAGTTCATTAAACAATATTTACAGATTCTTGTAGATAGGTCATTAAACCATATATACAGTGTTAGTTTCATATACATACAATACGTAGTTGTTTAAACCATGTATACAGTTTCCTATAGCAAATATACATTACTTTTAAAAAACTACTTACAGTTATCTCTAGCCAATAAATTGTTGATCACATTCGTTCTCATTATCTCCCCAAAAACCGAAGAGAAATAAATTTTCCCATCAGAAGCTCGGAATTAAAAAAAAAATATGTGCAGACCAGTGTTATCAATATACACTCTGTGTATTTTCTGAAGTGTATACCTCTCTGGATATATGTACTCTGAGAGGATCATTATATGTACCTGAGGAGGCGCACTTATCTCAGAGTACATGCATGCGGAGATTACTTTCACCCTAATAAGAGAATGTTTGGGATCAAAATATTTTTTTAACGGATGAATTGGTGACAAGCTGCCTCACTGACCTTCGTGTCACAGGCTTTAAGCTTAATTAACGAAAGAACCATCAATATGCGTTGTTATTTTGAATATGATGATTATCACATAATCACTTCAATGTAATCGAGTTATCATAACTTTTTTTCTGAATTGCAATTAGCAAAGAATTATCACTGAAATATAATTCAGTAGTTGAGAGGTGTGGAGGGAAGGTAACTGGTTGTGGTGGAGAGGTGTGGTGTGAAGGTAAGTGGTGGTGGAGAAATGTGGAGGGAGGGTAAGCGGTGGTTGAGAGGTGTGGAGGGACGGTAAGTGGCAGAGGGTCGTGGAGGGAGGGTAAGTAGTGGAGGATCGAGGTTGGAATTTAAGTGGTGGAGGGCCGTGGAGGGGAGAGTGGTGGTAGTGAAGGAGAGGTGTAGAGGGACTGAGAGCTACTCAATAACTTCCCCAGCAAACTTTTGATTAATACTGAGCGTCACGACAAACTTGTTGTGGTACTGGTGAGTCTGTTGGTGAGAGAGAGAGAGAGAGAGAGAGAGAGAGAGAGAGAGAGAGAGAGAGAGAGAGAGAGAGAAACCTTCATCCACATACAATAATATAATGATCTTAAAGGCTTGTGTATGGCTGCATCTCCTAATTACGGTTGTTGATGAGAAGAGCTTCCAGGAGTCAGCCAATCATTAACATTGATACAAAGCCTTGAATCCGCATGTGTTATTCACAGCTTGTGTTACGACAGGAAACCTCGAGCCAATCACTACTCTGGCAACCAAGTTTTATTCCCATTGTGTCTGTGCCTTTGTTTCTCTGCCTTTCAGTTCATCAATTAAGCAAATAACCTAAACCTAATTTCTGTAAAAATTTATACATTTGAAGCCTAAATAAATAAAAGCTCTTTCTCCCCCCCCCCCATCTCTATCACTACTACTTGATAATGTGAGAAGTCACGAAAGCGCTAGGGAATTCGCTATTTTTTCACTGTAGTTGCTATGAATATTGTGGTATCACCTGTTTTCTGTGATCTTATTGCGAATATATATATATATATATATATATATATATATATATATATATATATATATATATATATATATATATATATATATATATGTCGTGCCGAATAGGCAGAACTTGCGATCTTGGCTTAAATAGCAACGCTCATCTTGCCATATAGGACAAGTGAAAATTTGTGTATGCAATAATTTCGCCAAAATCATTCTGAATCTAACGAAAAAAATATATTTCACTGTGTTTGTTTAGTATTAAATTATTGGAAACAAATCTAAAATATATTTAGTTGGGTAAGGCTAAAATAAATTGCTCTTGTTATAATAAGGTTAGGTAAGTTTTCTAAGATTCTTTTGGAGCAAAATGAAAATTTTTTACATTAACATTAATGAAAAAAATGTATCTTTAAACGTATAAGAGAAAATTTCACAAAGGACTTAATTTTAAATGAGTTCTTGCTAATTGACCAGTAAACAGGTGATTTCAAAATTTGCGATAAAGTTTATTACGGTCAAACTGGTAAAAATCTCGAACTAAGATTAAAACAACATAAATATAGCATTAGAACTGGACAAGATTCCAATGCTCTATTTATTCATGTAAGAGATTTTAACCATCCAATTGAATTTCAAAAAGTTGAGAAAGTAGTATCTAGCAAGTCCATGGTCGACAGGAATATAATTGAATCTTGTTTCATAAAAAGCAGTTTTGACAATAATATGAATATTTCCTTTGGTTTATATAAATTAGATCCATTTATAATTAATAGAATTTGGGAAGAATTTAATAATACACTGGACAAATAATTTTAAAATTTTCTTGGGTTGAATAGTTTGGGGGTGAGTTTTGCAAAGGACCTATCCAAGTTGGCTCGCCGCGCGTCACGTGTTTAACCGTTGTGGGATCTGATAGTGAGGTGCTGGCCGGACCCCTTATATAGCTTCCTTGGATGCTTCACTTTCATAGTTCCTTGATAATGTGAGTAGTCACGAAAGCGCTTGGAATTTCTCTATTCTTTCAGAGTGGTTGTTTTGCATATATATATATATATATATATATATATATATATATATATATATATATATATATATATATATATATATATATATATATATATATGTCGTGCCGAATATGTAAAACTGGTCAAATAGCAAGAACTCATTTAAAATTAAGTCTTTTCTGAAATTTTCTCTTATACGTTTAAAGCTATATTTTTTTCATTAATATTAATGTATAAATTTTTAATTTTGCACCAAAAGAATCTTAGAAAACTTACCTAACCTTATTATAACAAGAGCAATTTATTTTAGCCTAACCCAACTAAATATATTTTAAATACGTTTACAATAATTTAGTACTTAACAAACACAATCAAATATATTTTTTTCGTTAGGTTCAGAATGATTTTGGCGAAATTATTGCATACACAAATTTTCACTTGTCCTATATGGCAAGATGAGCGTTGCTATTTAAGCCAAGATCGCAAGTTCTGCCTATTCGGCACGACATATATATATATATATATATATATATATATATATATATATATATATATATATATATATATATATATATATATATATATATATATACGCTTGCCGGCGTGGAGGGAGGGAGCCAGTTTGTGATGCTCCATACATTTTGTGTGTAAACCTAGAACCAACATGGTTTACATGGGCCAGTTTTGGCAGACATCATCATGAGTATCCACCGGAGATTACAGAGTTGTGACAATCCTCTGCATTAGACCTTTGCTTCTGTATTAGTGAAAGTGCAGTGTACATGTTGGAAATTGGGGAGTAACGATGGTTAGGGGATCCTGCCAGCGGTGGTGTGGAGGAGGTTTTGTTTACCTCTGTGTCCGGCTGGGGTCGGGGGTTGGGGGAGGAAGTAGCCGCTCACGACACCGTCATTGGATGCTGAACAGAAGAACATCTCGGTTAATAATGAGAGCATGGTGATTAGTGTGCCAAATGGCGAGGTTTTTTTCTAAATGGAATAATAAGTGTATAACAATTAGCAAAAGTTAGTCAGTGATAAGCATCATTGCCGAACACACAGGGCCACTCCCTCCGTCCCCCATCCCTGATCCCCTCCCCTCATTCCAGCCTAGGCCCCCTGACTTCCCGACCAAGGGTGTTGCCGTTTAGTGTCTCCAATTACAAGTTCTGCCCCTCGCTACTCCCCCACCCTCATCTCCCATGCATCCATGCTGTCCTTCATCCGTCACCCCACAGCTGGCGCCCTCCCACCCCCACGATATGAGCAATGTCACAAGTAGTCGTGGGTTCCCAGGAATCTTCACGGCAGAGCCAAAGCCGTCGTTCACGTAGCATCTGCCGGGTGTGCTACAGGGAATGTGCACTCAATCCTTCAACTGGCAACATCCATGCACACAATGGATGCCTAGGCTCCAGGAGAGCTCCAAATAAGAACAACCAACAGCCCCTCCCAGCAGACAGTGCTGACAGCTACCATGACTTCACCTCTACAGATGACCTCAAATCTGCAATCAAATTAACATCCACCAGGACTCTGACACATCCCCAAAGCAGCTCGCCCTCAAGCTGCTAGCAAATTCACTGACCTGAAGAAAGTCAACGATGCTCCTTCAAACAACAGATCCTGGCACAACCTGCTGCTTTTTGGCAATGCCTGTTTGGCTGTCCCACCAAGGAGGGACAAGTCACTAGCAACACATGTTATTAGGGCAATAAATGCATTCCCAAGGGATGACAACCTCGTCCGTCTCTCCCCTAGGGCGACACACACCCGCCGGGCAAATGCCAACAACAGGACACCCGAAGCCTCAAAAATCAGAGCCCAAATCAGCAAAAAAATAGAAGAGGGTAACACTATTGGAGCACTGAGTCTTATAACCAGTGAGGATACCATCGCTCCCAAGGGCGTCATCACTGCGCAAGCTCTGAAGGACAAACATCCACCCAGGGCTCCCAGTACCAACATTGACCTCCCTGACATTGCAGCAGGCGAAGAACATCTAACCTTACAGGATGCTGATGTGTATAAAGCTGCTCTGTCATTTCTACAGGGCTCAGCAGGAGGTTTCACAGGTTTAAGGCCTCAACACTTAAAACAAATACTCAATCCAGCACTTGGTGAGGTTTCAGGGAGGCTGCTGTCTGAACTCGCCAAATTTTCCAACCTATGCCTGGTTGGCAGTGTCCCAGAGACCATCAGACCCCTTTTCTTTGGTGCCTCATTGTGTGCCCTCCGGAAAAAGGATGGTGGAATCAGGCCCATTGCAGTGAGCAACACCCTTTGGCGCCTAGTCGCCAAGGCTGCAGTAAGAAGGGTGAGTCAAGAGGCTGCTGCAATGCTGAAACCAACTCAGCTCGGTTTCGGCGTTCAACAGGGCTGTGAAGCAACTGCCCACACAGCACGAGCATATATCAAAAACATGTCCGATGAAAAAGCCTTGGTCAAATTGGACTTTGCCAACGCTTTCAACTCAGTCAGAAGGGATGCTGCAATTCAAGCAGTTTATAGAAACTTTCCTTTCCTTTATTTCTTCATAGAATCGTGTTATAGTGTGACTTCCAAACTATTGTTTGGGGACCATGAAATTGACACATGTGAGGGCGTGCAACAAGGATACCCTCTCGCCCCCTTTCTATTCTGTTTGGTCATCAAGGAAGTCACAGAAGCACTCTCCAGTGAACTCAATATCTGGTTCCTGGATGATGGTACCCTAGCTGGCACAACAGAATCTCTCCTAGAGGACATCAGTAAAATTAAAGACATGGGAGAAAGCCTGATCCTATCTTTAAACTTCACCAAATGTGAAATAGTTTCTACCAATCAACAGATTCAAATTCAAATTCAAAGTTTATTCTCTATAAGGATTACAATGCTGAGTTTACAGAATTTGGTTATTGTGTGGTTTACATGTAGTAAAATAATAGTTACAGAGTGTACCACTAGAACACCTAGCATGGTTTGGCATCTCGGGCAGACTTAGATTAATTCTTAAATTTAAAATATTACAAATTATGAGGTAAGTTGGTATTATGGCTAAGTGACTAAATACTAGTTTGTGAGTTTAGCAATGTGAATGTTTTTGTTTTGGCACAATACATAGTTTCAGTATTGGAGTATCACAGGCCAACTTATAACTAGCTAGGATTCATTATTTTAAGATTGAGATTGATATTTCTGTTTATGGTCAAATGGGTGAGTGAAAGTGTGAACCACCAGGTGGTATTCATGTAATTAGTTGACGGGGTGTATCAGGGAGATAAGATGTTTTCTAATGGTAGTTTTGAAGGTGATGAATGTGTCTGCAGTTCTAGAGTTTTCAGGAAGGGTGTTCCAGATTTTAGGGCCTTTGACATACATTGAATATTTGTAAAGGTTTAGTCGGACACGGGGAATGTTATAGAGATGTTTGTGTCTGGTGTTATGCCTGTGGGTTCTGTCACAACTATCAAGAAAGCGTTTTAGGTCAAGGTTAATATTGGAATTTAAGGTCCTGTAGATGTAGATTGCACAGTAGTAAGTGTGGATGTACTGAACAGGGAGTAAGTTTATATCTATGAAGAGTGGGGGGTGTGTTGCCAGGGATGGGATTTAGCGATTATTCTTACTGCGGCTTTTTGTTGGGTTATTATTGGCTTTAGGTGTGTTCCTGCAGTTGATCCCCAAGCACAAATAGCATAGGTGAGGTATGGATAAATAAGTGAGTGGTATAGTATGAGAAGGGCATTTTGCAGCACGTAGTATCGTATCTTGGAGAGGATCCCAACCGTTTTGGATACTTTTTTGATTATGTGTTAGATATGGGTGCTGAAATTCAGGTTGTTGTCGAGATATAGGCCTAGGAATTTGCCCTCATTATGTCTGGCAATTAGAGTGTTGTCGATCTTAATGTTAATTTGCGCAACTCCTGCTCTGCTACCAAACATAATGTAGTAGGTTTTGTCAGTGTTAAGGGTAAGTTTATTGGTTGTCATCCAAGTCGATATTTTGATCAGCTCCTCGTTAACAATGGTGCTGAGGGTGGCAAGATTAGGGTGAGAGATGACATAAGTCGTGTCGTCAGCAAAGAGAATGGGGGTTCAGGTGTTGGGATACGTTTGGAAGATCGTTTATGTATATGAGGAAGAGCAGGTGACCAAGGACACTTCCCTGCGAAACTCCAGTATCAAGTGGCTGTATTGTTGATGCTGTGTCTTTAATTGTGACATACTGATACCTATTAGTAAGGTAAGATTTGAAATATGCAAGCGCATGGCCTCTTATACCATAATGGTAAAGTTTGTGGAGTAGGATGCCGTGGTCTACTGTGTCAAAAGCTTTTCTTAGGTGAATAAAAATTCTTAGTGGATATTCCGTATTTTCCAATGCTGTGCAAAGCAGATCTAGCATTTTTATGATCGCATCATTAGTGCTTTTATTTTTCCTGAATCCAAACTGGCAGGGGTTGAGTATGTTTTGTGACGTTATAAATGAATATAGTCTCCTGTGCACGAGTTTCTCAAAGATTTTGGATAGCAATGGTAAGTTTGATATTGTCCTATAGTTGTTTAAATCTGTAGGGTCACCACCTTTATGTACTGGTGTAACCCTTGTCGTCTTGAGTAGTTTCGGGAAGGTGCTAGTTTCTAGTGACTTGTTAAAAAGTAATGAAATAGCATGCGAAAGGACATGGGCCGCTCGCTTGTACAATAATGGTGGGACATGAGACAGATTCCCCGAGTTATTTTTAAGTGACTTTATAATCTCGGTGACTTCCGTGGGCTCAGTTGGTGCAAGATAGAAGGAATTTGGGAAATTCCCATCTAGGTAGCCCCCGGCATGGGCATTAGTACGTGGGATTTTATTGGCGAGATTAGATCCAGAATATTAGCGCCATTTTACCAGGAGCACGAACCATTGATCCAGCCAATAGCACTCTCCTTGGTGCTCCTCTTGGGTCCAGTGCCATCGACCTGATCCTAGAAGAAAAAGTCTCAGACCTCCGGACGATGGAAAGCAGGATGAAAGACATTGACACACATGATGTCTTCTACCTACTCACCAGGAGCCTGTCAATCCCAAAACTTTCCTACTTTCTGAGATGCTCCCCAGCCTTCAGCAGTCCAAAACTCAAGGAATATGACTCTCTCCTTAATACCATGCTAGAAAGTGTATGGAATCTTTCCCTTGAAGATGGTTGCAAGCCTCACTTCCGGTCAGGCTTGGGGGACTGGGAGTACGCAGATCCTCCCAGATTGCTCTACCAGCTTTTCTATCCTCTTCCATAGCATCAAACGAGTTGATAAAACAAATTCTTCCTGATAACCTCAGTGACTCAGCAGGAATACAGGACCCTAGCTATGACAGTGCCATCACTGAATGGGAGACTCTTGCTGCTCCAGCACCAAACCCTAGTGCAGCACTGGCTCACAGTCAAGCTGGGATGGCCCGATCGCTGAAAAGGTGCTTGCCAATATGCTCAGGGCTGCAACATCAGATAGGGAGACTTCCCGTCTCCAGGCTGTGAGCGCACTTCACTCCGGGGACTTTGTCCAAACAGTTCCCATATCGGCAATGGGAACGCGACTCGACCCTAAGACCCTCCGAACTGCAGTGGCTCTGCACCTTGCTGTCCCAATTCACACAGAATATACGTGTATTTGATACGAAGTGCAAGCAGACCAATAAGGTCTACATTCTCTTAACTGTTACAAACCAAGGGCTGGCATGCAAGACACAATGAGGTCAACGACATCATAAAGAGAACCCTTGCTACAGCTGGATGCCCAATCGAGAGGGAGCCCCGATCATTAGCAGCCAACAATACCCACAACCCAGCAAACCGCCCCGACGGGATCACCAGCTATCCTTGGAAGAATGGCAAGCTTTTAGCATGGGGCTATACCTGTGTGTCCACACTGGCTGACACCTATATCCATCACAGTGTCGGGCGAAAGGGAGGAGCTGCTGACCACAAGGAGGAGTACAAGATAAGCTAGTACAGAGACATAAGCCACCAGTATCAGTTTTTCCAAGTGGGATCAGAGACCTTGGGATCATGGGGAAAAAATGCCACACGTTTCCTTAAAGAATTGGATTCCAGACTCATTGACACCACCAGGGACAAAAGGGCAGCCAATTTCATGTTCCAGCGCCTCAGCGTGGCCATCCAGAGGGGAAATGCTTGCTGCTTACTTGGTTTGCGTTCGGCTTTGGAGGAGCAGGAGAAAATTCATGATCTTAAATACATTGTACCAGTGTATTCATGTTTGTATTTTCTGTAAATGTACTCTGTTTATTAATAAATGTTCACATAGAATATAAAATATAGGGGGTAGTAGGAGAAGAAAATATTCAAACAGCTCCGGGGGGAACCTTGAGTTTATCCTGAGGTACGTTTATTGTCTTCTCTGAGGATGAGGGTCCCCAGTTCAGCTATAGAGGTGGTGATCGCTTCTAGGTCACTCTCCCTGAACCGTGAGCTTTATCATACCTCTGCTTAAAGCTATGTATGGACCCTGCCTCCACTACATCGCTTCCCAAACTATTCCACTTCCTGACTACTCTGTGGCTGAAGAAATTCCCTGTGATTCATCTGTGCCTTCAACTTCCAACTGTGTTCCCTTGTTGCTGTGTTCCATCTCTTGAACATTCAGTCTTTGTCCACCTTGTCAATTCCTCTCAGTATTTTGTATGTCGTTATCATGTCCCACCTATCTCTCCTGTCCTCCAGTGTCATCAGGTCGATTTCCCTTAACCTCTCCTCGTAGGACATACCCCTTAGCTCTGGGACTAGTCTTGTTGCAAACCTTTGCACTTTCTCTAGTTTCTTTACGTGCTTGGCTAGGTGTGGGTTCCAAACTGGTGCCGCACACTCCAATATAGGCCTGAGGTTTGCTACGCGCCCATATGCTGCAGCAGTTATTTGGTTGATGTGTGCCTCAGGAGATGCGCCTGATGCTATACTCACCCCAAGAACTTTTTCCTTGAGTGAGGTTTGTAGTGTCTGGCCCCCTAGACTGTACTCCGTCTGCGGTCTTTTTTGCCCTTCACCAATCTTCATGACTTTGCACTTGGTGGGGTTGAACTCCAGGAGCCAGTTGCTGGACCAGGTCCGCACCCTGTCCAGATCCCTTTGTAGTTCAGCCTGGTCTTCGACCGCATGAATTCTTCTCATCAACTTCACGTCATCTGAAAACAGGGACACTTCGGAGTCTATTCCTTTCGTCATGTCGTTCACAAATACCAGAAACAGCATTGGTCCTAGGACTGACCCCTGTGGAACCCCGCTGGTCACAGGCGCCCACTCTGACATCTTGCTACGTACCATGACTCGATGCTGTCTTCCTGACAAGTATTCCATGATCCATTGTAGTGCCTTCCCTGTTATCCCTGCGTGTGTGTGTATGTGTGTGAGTGTGTTTGTGTGTGTGTGTGTGTGTGTACTCACCTAGTTGAGGTTGCGGGGGTCGAGTCCGAGCTCCTGGCCCCGCCTCTTCACTGTGTGTGTGTGTGTGTGTGTGTGTGTGTGTGTGGTGCAGAATAGGCAAAATTTGCGATTTTGGCTTAAATAGCAACACTCTTCTTGCCGAATAAGGCAAGCAAAAATTTGTGTATGAAATAATTTAGCAAAAATCATTCTGGACCTAACGAAAAAAAAGTATATTTCATTGTGAATGTTTTCAGATATTTGGGAGTTGACGTGTCAGCGGATGAATTTATGAAGGATGAGATTAACCATAGAATTGATGAAGGAAAAAATGTGAGTGGTGCGTTGAGGTATATGTGGAGACAAAGAATGGAATGTATGAAAGTATAGTGGTACCAACACTCTTATATGGGTGTGAAGCTTGGGTTGTAAATGCAGCAGCGAGGAGGCGGTTGGAGGCGTCGGAGATGTCCTGTCTAAGGGCAATGTGTGGTGTAAATATTTTGCTGAGAATTCGGAGTGTGGAAATTAGGAGAAAGTGTGGAGTTAATAAAAGTATTAGTCAGAGGGCTGAAGAGGGGTTGTTGAGGTGGTTTGGTCATTTAGAGAGAATGGATCAAAGTAAACTGACATGGAGAGCGTATAAATGTGTAGGGGAAGGAAGGCGGTGTAGGGGTTGTCCTCGAAAAGGTTGGAGGAAGGGGGTAAAGGAGGTTTTTGTGGGCGAGGGGCTTGTACTTCCAGCAAGGCTGCGTGAGCGTGTTAGGAGTGAATGGAGACGAATGGTATTTGGGACCTGCCGAGCTGTTGGAGTGTGAGCAGGGTAATATTAGTGAAGGGATTCAGGGAAACCGGTTATTTTTATATGGCCGGACTTGAGTCCTGGAAATGGAAAGTACTATGCCTGCAATTTAAAGAAGGGGTTTGGGATATTGACAATTCGGAGGGATATGTTGTGTATTTTCATACGTATATGCTTCTAAACTGTTGTGTTCTGGTCTGGTCACCTCTGCAAAAACAGTGATTATGTATGAGTGAGGGATGCCTCGGTGGGAGATGGCCAACTTGTTGAATATATATATATATATATATATATATATATATATATATATATATATATATATATATATATATATATATATATATATATATATATATATATATATATATATATATATATATATATATATGTTTTACATGATGGTAGGATTGCTGGTGTCCTTTTTTCTGTCTCATGAACATGCAAGATTTCAGGTACGTCTTGCTACTTCTACTTACACTTAGGTCACACTACACATACATGTACAAGCACATATATACACACCCCTCTGGGTTTTCTTCTATTTTCTTTCTAGTTCTTATTCTTGTTTATTTCCTCTTATCTCCATGGGGAAGTGGAACAGAATTCTTCCTCCGTAAGCCATGCGTGTTGTAAGAGGCGACTAAAATGCCGGGAGCAAGGGGCTAGTAACCTCTTCTCTTGTATATATTACTAAATGTAAAAGGAGAAACTTTCGTTTTTCCTTTTGGGCCACCCCGCCTCGGTGGGATACAGCCGGTGTGTTGAAAGAAAGAAAGATATATATATATATAATTCATAATCCATTGGTATCTAATATTCACGAACTGATGATTAAGTTGCAATGGGAATCTAAAACATGCATTGACCTATGGGATACATTAGAGGTCATGAGGGAAAAGATGAAGAATAAATGGAGGAATAAGGAAGAAGCAAGTTAGTACGTAATATGGAATATTCCGTGGAAGGGAAGAGGTGAAACATGCTTTCATAATGATTGCTTGGAGTAACACTGGAAGAACAAGGGGAGAAGAGGAGAGAAGAAGGAGGAGACGAGCGACGAATTATGGGAAGAATGAGGGAAGATCTGGTGTAGGAAGAGAAAGGAATGATGGAGAGACTGCGAGGGGAGAGATGGAAGGAGGGGGTGAAAGAGAAAGGAAGAAATTGAGTGGCGAAAGTAGAGAAGAGAGGATGGTAGGAGGGAAGGAACAAATGGGAACAAAAAGAACAAATAATAAAATTAGCTAAAGTGAGTGAGAAGAGAAATTTTTAATAACATATTTAAATATATTCGCAGTGTGCGGTTACTTCATCAGTATTATAGGGAAAAAACTACTGTTCCCATTTTTCTTAAATTTTCTTGTCGTATTCCATCACACAAGATGGGTTCCTTGTCATATTCCATCACACAAGATGGATAGCTTGTCATATTCCATCACACAAGATGGGTTCCTTGCCATATTCCATCACACAAGATGGGTTCCTTGTCATTTTCCATCACACAGGATAGGTACCTTGTCATATTCGATCACAAACGATGGGTCTATTTTCCATCGTTCAGGATGAGTTCCTTGTTATTTTCCATTGAACACTATGAGTTCCTTGTCGTTTTCCATTGAACACTGTGAGTTCCTTTTCATTTTCCATTGACCACTATGAGTTCCTTGTCATGTTCCACCTTATGGGCTAGATAGATTGTTATATTTCTCCACACAAGATGGGTTCCTTCTTATATTCCATCACAGACGATGGGTTCCTTGTTATATTCCGTCACGCAAAATTGCCTGCTTGTCATACTCCATCACACAAGATGGGTTCCTTGTCATATTCCATCGCACAAAACAGGCTCCTTGTCATATTCCATCACAAAAGATGGCTTCCTAGTCATTCTCTATCACTCGGGAAGGTTTTCACACATGAAGGGAGGAAATGACAAGCATTGCACTAAGGGTTCCGTTGCTGCATCACTTTCGTTCCAACACAGTCGTGGTACCTATTGCATGGAAGTTTCCAGCTCTCATGTTGGACTGTTCACACACTAAGTAAAACGGAATGCTTGAAGATATCTCCCAAAAAATTTAAATTGTAAGAAGTGAGGAAGCTATTACTGTCTTTCTATACGAGTTTGAAACGGAAACTTGTTTAATTTTTTTTCGCAATGTGGATGGATGGATGGTTAACCATATTTTTCCACATTATGAGATTATTTAAGTTGACGGGTAAATCGTACAGAGGTTTACTAATATTCGCTACACACTTGTAAATGTCCCAACAGTTTTTATTCCTCTAATAAAATAAAACACGTGATTACAAATGTGTAAAAATACCACAGTGAAAATAGGAAATAAAACCTAAGCGATTTCATGTGCTTGCACACATATCTTCAGAGGAATAAGAAGACGAGACAAGAGAATCAGATTTTAAATGTTAGACACTGAGGTAACACCTCACTCAGAGAAGGTGATAATTCCTCATATAAACCCGTCCTGTGCATACATTTATCCAAAATCAAGTCATAGTGGTCGTAAGACAAAGAACAGACTATTTTTGCTTCAAATTCCTTTCCTAAAGCGGAGAAGCCATCGTAATGCGCATCATAAAGAGCGACTAGGCTGCTGACAACAAAGGAATGGTAATAAAGGTAGAATTACCGACACTATGTTAGGTCTCCAGGAACTTTGTCAAGCTTGACAAAGCTCCTGGAGAGCGAAGCGTTCCAAGAATAAATGTCACATTAGTTACACATGTGTTCTTTTACCTAACAACAAAGGACTATTACACTTTTTCTGCATGATTATTAAAAGAAATGAAAAGTCAGCGGAGACTTGTAGTTTTTAAGGATTTAACGTGATGTTGGAGAGTATATTCAACATTTATGAAGGAATTCAGAAAAACCGGTTAAGTGGACTCGAGTCTTGGAGGTGAGAAGTAGAGTTGAACAATGAGATACTGGTGCATCATGTGTGAGTCTTTATTGTGGAAAAGTTTAACCAGACAGCGGCTTCTTTTCTGCATCGGACTGAAGAAGCCACTGGCTGACGAAACGTATCCACAGTATAGATTCCTAAATAATGCACAAGTATCTCGTTCTTCACAACATTGTCTTGCTTTCAAGGGCAAGTGGTTTCAGAATACTTATTGAATATCTGGAATTCCAAAGCATGGCCTTCGTTGATCCATTAAAGAACTCAGCTTCTAATGACGGATCTGAGCAGAAAGTGCTACCTCCATTCCACCCCTATGGCAGTATTACATTTATTTATCACATGTCAATGAACTGGAAATTCGCAATTCACAAATGTAACACTTCGGTGAAGTGGTTGAGCCTCGAACCGATAGTTAGGTTATTCAGAGATTTGTCAGTCCATTTCCTACCGCCCAATAGGTTATGAGAATTCTCCAGTAAGAACAATGTGATCAACCACATTTTTAAAAGTTACCTAAAACCATCATGAATAATATTCCATTGAGAGCCATCATCTACAATAAGCGATCTGTTATTGTTGAAAACTTGGTTAAATAGCAAAGGGAACAATCATTACCTGACAAAAGTTCTCTTAGTCACATATGAAGTGGTCAGAAGACTTTATTGGGAATACTAAATACGTTATTCTCCGAAACAAACATATGCTAAACCTAGTCATGAACTTTTTATTAACAAAAGTTCCCGTCGAGAATTTTCTGAGTATTCTCACTACGAAGTTACTTTCGTATCACAAAAAAAGAACTTCCTCTTCTCGTCGAGAAAATTATATAAATACATACAGGAGGACTCACGTGTTCGTAAGGGAAACAGATGATGGCATGTGAAAATTTGTCAGTGACAGGAAATAAGAACTGCAGCAAGGGTGGAATTAGGAAGAAGAAGGTGGAGAAGGGAGACGGGAAGAGTATGGAACATTCAGCGTCCATAAATCTCTCAAAGTTCATCCAGTACCCATCATTCAGAAGGCCCATTTCAAGACCATCCTTGTTTACCCTAACAGAACAAGTACTCTAGGCATCTTTCTAAGCAATCCAAGGCATCATACCTTTTACAATAAAAGTAGCTACTAATGCCTGCTGCAACCTGGCATCATCCTTAATCTATCAGCAATAAAAACAAACTAGCGTTAACTGAGTTCAGTAATCTGGCACCGTCTTCGGGGGAAACCGAAACAACAGATTATTCTTCGAAATCTTGGAATGGTGAAAGAATCAAACAATATCGTTGCAAAGACCAGTCACCGATAAAATGGTCGAAACATTAAGATTGGGACGAATTGGACTGACAAAGATAAAAGCGACGCCACCTGACTTAGCAGGTAACCGTGGGAGCTATACTGTTGCTGCTATTTTGAGGGCATAATACCAGTGACTACCCGGGCACTTGTTTGTGAGAACACGAGCGAGATGAGAGATGCCATGGACATAAGCTAGCAACATTCATCCTAGCCTCCTAAAAATTGCATCATATAATATAATGTTACTTTAATATCTCAAATATTACCACTGAGTCCTACAGTGTGGAACTGACCTATGTATCATTGTGCCTAGGGCACCCATACATACAATAGTCCCACTAATGTTGCCCATACATATTACACAAGCACTGAAAATTTGATGTTGATGAAATAAGACGTTCTCAATTAATGATACAACAAACGTAAATGTTCCTGAGAATGTTCAGAAGTCGAGAAAGCACAACTGGAAGTTAAAGACATTTCATTCACTGGGAAGTCTGAAAAGAATATCTCAGACTCAGGTTGGACAAGAAGAGAAATGACCTGAACGAAATACTAGTGATGACAGGCTTCGTATGTGGTTTGAAGAATAGGCGAGACAAGGTCCACGAGGCTAGAAAAGAACAAAACTCCAAGCTTTATAAAAGCAAGGCAAAAAACCTAGACTCGTCCCCTAGAATCACAAATATGTGAATACAAATTGGTAAATACACCCACACACACACATACAAACACACACACACGCACACACACACACACACACACACACACACACACACACACACACACACACACACACACACACACACACATCAAAGAATCTCACTCAGAATACAAGCTATAAAGATTCTTTAGATGTTGCCCCCGGCACTATTAAGACGATAATGATCCTAATTGTTGGATGTCTGTCGTGTCTATGTCATTATTGAGTGCCTTGTACAGCTGGAAGTGACTCAGGGTGGAAATAGGAGCTCTACTTGTTGTTATTTTCTTACAATTTAGTCTGAGCTTGTAAGATAGCGATGCAATAACTGAAACATGACTAATGAACTTTCGTAAAGTCTATTTATGACTATTTATGCTCGCGTTATCAGTATTTATTTATTTATTTATTCATTTTTCTATTTTTTTCTCCCTCACTATTAACGTAGTACCTGAAAGGAGATTACTTAGTAACCTAGGCGCTTACGTCATAGGGAACATTCTCCAGAACTGAATCACTGATAGATTCTGACAGGAAACTTTGAGTAGTATTTATTAGCGATTTGTCTGAGTGGAGAAACGTGAAGAGAGGGGTTCTCCAGGGGTAGGTAATTATACTGCCTTGCTCTTAATGATGTAAAATTGTGGTGTACGGCCGAAATTGCAAAGTTTGTACAAGACAAGAAATTAACATATGCGTCATCCTTGACGGACTGTCACAGGAGCCAGATGGATCTAGAGAGGCTGTTCAAGTGGTCAGAAAAGAATGGGGCACTAATTTCAATACTGACAAGTGCAAGTTTATTCAGGAAGTTGAAAGGTATACTAATCCCATCTAAATGGATGAAAGGACACAGTGCATACACTTATATAATCTTTTTTGGAAATGTGTCATTCCAAATCAAGTAAATAAATTCCCAGGACGGAAACCATATATTAAAGATGTCCTAATTATTTCCACTTGCTGTTCTTTCTTCCACAGGGTTTACATTTTTTTTAACAAGTCGGCCGTCTCCCACCGAGGCAGGGTGACCCAAAAAAGGAAAGAAAATCCCCAAAAAGAAAATACTTTCATCATCATTCAACACTTTCACCACACTCACACATAATCACTGTTTTTGCAGAGGTGCTCAGAACACAACAGCTTAGAAGGGTTTACATACTTTGAATATAATAAGCAGGTGGCATTAGAGCTCCACAAATAGCCGTAATAAAAGTAGTACTTACGTAGCAGAGGTAATTTCAGCCTATGCATTCCGTCTTTTAATTTCACTTATAAAAAATTCACTATTTTTTTCAAATACTGTATTATATGTTTTCCTCTGTGTTTCATGCCAACATTATCTAGGGGGAAGGAAGGGTGACAAGAGAGCCTTCTGCTTTACTATCCTTGCCTCACTCATCTGGATAATAGCGAATAGTGATTAATAGAGATACTAATAGATAGTTCTTCTCAGCGGTGTGTGGATGATATCCTCCTAATAGCACTTACGAGGATCATCATCACCGATCTTAAGCAAACTAAGCACAGCTGCATCGTCCATTAAATTCACGCTTGATGAAGGATGTGAAGACAAAGTTACCCAACCTCGCCGTGTTCCCGTGTTGACCTAGCCACAAACTGTTTTTCAAAGTGCCCCAGGAACCAGGTAATAAGGAGGGTTTGATGTATTTTCATTCGGTTAATGATGATAAGACGAAACGTGGAGTTGCCACATGAATGTATCCGAGGATTACAGAGTATGTAGCCGCGAATATCTTGAGGATAAATGAGACTACATTTACCAAGTCATCTCTAAACTACACTTCTCATTTCGCCAAGTATAAGCTTGGCAAAATAATAATAACCTTAATTTTTAAAAGGGTGGACCGGTAGCCAGCTGAAGACTTCAGTCAGATGGCCTAAAGCTCCAGCTGCGGATCATCATATGACTAAGACCTGCGTCAGGAAACACTTGTCCTGTTTCTTGACAAACCTTACCTAACCTAACCCCATTTCGTCAATGACTCTAGGCATCGTGCTCAACAGATCACTACCCCCAAGCGTGACAAATCTCCGGAAATATTTGTCATCTTTCCCAAAAATAAAATAGGCGACAAATTTCCCACTGTCTTCAATATATGCCAACTTAGAGAAGCCGCTACCACCTGCACAACCATCAGAGCCTCAACCCACAATTCTAATTGGAATTAAAGCTGAAATTTATGTCATGCCAAGAAGAGAAAGTGAGGAAAATTTATGTGAGACACCTAGAGTCTTACACATTCGTGTCAATGAGCATAAACTCCCCTGCCATATTACAATGTTAGTAATGTCTGTGTTACTCAGATAGTCAACCACATCGCTTCATGAAGTGAGGTAATCACATATTTGTAATCCCCTCCCCCCAAAGAAAAAAAGATTTACACAAATGCAGTTGCTTAGAACCTGGGATCATTTATCTTGGCAATATACTTGTACAGAACATGGGAAGCTACAGTTGATTCTAGGCAGTCAGGACACAACCATCAGGTGGCGTCATTATTTCGTACACCCCGCCTATACTGCAGATAATCTCCACGCCCCTACATTTTGATATTTTTTCTGTCTGTTTTATTAATCAAGCTTAGGTGGGGCGAAAAGGTTAAACAATAAATTTTAATAACGTTGCAAGCTTCTTTTATAACATTTCTTGGTATTATATATCTTGCTTGTAATAATATACTACATCTTAAATCGATTGAGAAAAAGACCTACAAGTTCTTATTAGATGAAATCTAAAGGTAACAAACTTCTTGGCTTCACATCAAGATCTTTAACTAACAGAAATTTAAAAGGTAAACATCAACTTAACGTATTATTGGTAAGGACTCTACAGCAGCTGCTGATTTCTGGTCTCCGAATTAAATTATGGATATTAATGAGCTGGAAAACATTCAGTTATTCCACGTAAAAAAAAAACGCTGCTAAGAAAGGCGTAGAATTTGGGAAAATGTCTAAAGCGTACAGGTGAAAAAAAAAACTAAATAAAATGAGAGGCAAATAAAGCTCTGAAAATATCTTAATGGATTGGCAACAATGGATTCAATTTTGGTAAGTTAAATTTAGTAAGGTTTAGCATGTGCGTTGTGGATGAGTAGAACAGAACTCGTTGTTAGGTAAGACACATATGCAACAGTTAGACAACTTTATTCCGAAACGTTTCGCCTACACAGTAGGCTTCTTCAGTCGAATACAGAAAGTAGGCAGGAACAGTAGAGATGTGAAGACGATGTAATCAGTCCATCACCCTTAAAGTCGTAGAATTTGAGGTTGTCAGTCCCTCGGCCTGGAGAAGTTCAGTTCCATAGTCAGGAACTATCTGAAGATCAAGCGACAGTGCGGAGACTTAAATACTGTCGGAAGGAGAGGTGCAGGGTAGTAGTAGTAGTAGTAGTAGTAGTAGTAGTAGTAGTGAGAGGCAACTGAGAGGTCATGTCCCTCTCAGATCCAACCCTTCTCACTTGAAAAGCTTGTCCAAGGTGTTTTCTGTACCAAGATGCCACGTGTTGCAGTGTCTGACAAGATGAACATAAAAATGGTATACAATACCGACAGGTTGTTAGGTAAGACACATATGCAACAGTTAGACAACTTTATTCCGATGGTACAGAAAACACCTTGGACAAGCTTTTCCAGTGAGAAGGGTTGGATCTGAGAGGGACATGACCTCTCAGTTGCCTCTCACTACTACTACTACTACTACTACTACTACTACTACTACCCTGCACCTCTCCTTCCGACAGTATTTAAGTCTCCGCACTGTCGCTTGATCTTCAGATAGTTCCTGACTATGGAACTGAACTTCTCCAGGCCGAGGGACTGACAACCTCAAATTCTACGACTTTAAGGGTGATGGACTGATTACATCGTCTTCACATCTCTACTGTTCCTGCCTACTTTCTGTATTCGACTGAAGAAGCCTACTGTGTAGGCGAAACGTTTCGGAATAAAGTTGTCTAACTGTTGCATATGTGTCTTACCTAACAACCTGTCGGTATTGTATACCATTTTTATGTTCAGAACAGAACTCCCTAGAAACGTCAATAAACGGAAAACTTTATGTAGCTTTATAAGAACGTTTGACATTTGCATGAGTCAGAGTAACTCGGTGTGTTGGGACCTGCCTGACCAGCAGACCTACGGCAGTGCTGGGTAGCAGCTGCCATAAAATACCAGTAATTGTAATATAAGACTCGTGAACATTCTTAGGATATTTACTGAGGAAACGTTTCACCACAAATAACTTCTCCATTCCCGAAGCCATTCGTGGCGAAACGTTTCCTCAATAAATACTCTAGTATTGCACACATGTGTCTTATATATAGCTACAGTGCTTCTTTCTGCTTTTGTAATTCTTACCAGCTGTATTTTTCCACAGTAATTACACTACGTAATTACTTTTTTTAACAGCCCTGCAACTAATTTAAGTAACTTTCCCTATACCATAGCCTTTGTAACTACATTATGTAACTTCTTGCTGTATCTACCATTTGTAACTACACTACATAAATACTCAAAATACTTCATAAACTCTTATCTGAAGCTATATCTATCTGGTATGAACCTTGTCACTCACGCCTCACTCTCCGCCTATCTATACTGTATTTTTAACCTCTGTAAGTTAGAAGTGATCAAGGTCACAAGACCGAAGCGTTTTCTAATAAATATGTCCAAGTGTTGGTTTTAAAAACTATTTCTATTTACTCTAATACCTTGACAATTTTACCTCTTTAACTTTTACCAGCAACTACACTAACTATCATTTGAAATTTACCTTATTAACTACCCCTGGCATTATCGTTTCTTTGTATTCTAAGCAAATACACTGATAAATTCCCTTCTTTAACTATTATCTTTAACTACTCTGTTTAACTACCCACCAAAACTGTTCCCAGTTGTTACCCCTCTTGTCCAATTACAGTGTGTGTCAATGTAATCGCAATTAAATTTCGGTGCATTCCAATTATTTTCTAATTGGGAGGTGATTACATTACCACAACAGGAGTAATCCAATCACATAGCGGTCAGATGGATCAAGAATCCACCGAGCAATAAAGGGGGTTGGATTGCAAGTGGATTGAATTCCAACCCTGAGGAAATAAATACCGCATGCTAATGAACAGCAAACAGACTGCATATTGAAATTGAATCTCTTTGTTGGTCGTCACTGGTATTGAATAGCTAGAGAGAGAGAGAGAGAGAGAGAGAGAGAGAGAGAGAGCGAGAGAGAGAGAGAGAGAGAGAGAGAGAGAGAGAGAGAGAGAGAGAGAGAGAGAGAGAGAGAGAGAACGAGAGGTAGTTTTGTGCCTCATACAAGACCACAAAGCTACATCCCAGCAGCGGCCCCGGTGGTCTACCTGTCTCAAGGGCAGGCATCATACGCACCTACCAACTCAAGCTGAACACAGTCATGAGAAGCCAGTCTATCGGCATCCTGTTGGCCAACATTAGAGGCTTCATTACCAAAGCTGGAGAGCTCACGCACAGTTTTGTGAAAACTCGACGTTCTGAAGAGCAGAGCGGAAATCTGCAACTACAGATCAGTGTCACTTCTGTCAATCACCGGCGAGATTCTTTAGACAATATTCTCATGGCAGATAACAGAGTTTTTCGACTACCGCTCACTTCTTTGTGACCGTCAACATGGTTTCAGAAAAGGTTACTCTGCTGCTTACCTGTTGTTAATTAAACCTTTCCACTAAGTGGCACCAAACACTGGATGAATCCAAAGTCAGCTGTTTAATAGCACTGGAGGTTGCTGGTGCTTTCGACTGAGTATGGCACAAGGGATTTTGGCACAACTGCAAGAACTTGGAAATGCAGGCTCTACAATATGTCTCCTCAGTGATTACCTTCAAAGTTCTCAATGAGACAGAATCAACAAGACACCCTATTGGTGCAAACATTCCCACAGAAAAGTGTGCTTGGGTCATTCTTATGGAATGTCTACTTCAATGACCTTCATCTCGTCCCAGAATCCCATGCATATGCAGACGACTGTACTCCGACATTTACTTATCCAAGAAAGGAAATGTTAGCTGCTCTAAGTTACATCAATCACTAGTATCATTAGCTCCTAAGAAAATACAAATGATGATGGTCTCTAGGCACCATGATGATAATGCTGGAGCAGCTGTAAGAATGAATGGGAGAGTGTTGGTACCCTGGGAAAAAGTTGATATCCTTGGTGTAAAATTTGGTCCCAAACTAAACATGAAGAACCACGTTGTAAATCTTGCAAACAAGGCGGCCAGGTAGCTTACAGCACTTCGACGTATCTCGCATCTGCTCGACAGTAGAGGCTGCAAGATTGTGTACCAGGCACAAGTATGCTCACACCTTAAATATGTTTCACTTTCTTGGATTGGCTGTCATCCGTATCGTCTGCGACTTCATGAGAGAACAGAAAGCAAAGCAAAACGGTTCATCTCTCGCTTGACCCAACCTGAATATATCTGTCCTTTCAGCAGAGCCTTCAGCATCTGAGGGACGTGGGTGAACTTACTGTTAAGTACAGGGCCAATACCCGCAAAGTACCATACTTGGCCCCATTCCGAGGACAGCTAGAAGTGAGCTTCCACACAGGAAGACGGGCAGAAAGCAGCAGCTTCACTCTGTACTCTACTCCAGAACATCACTTGATCTGAGATCATTTATTCCTGGAATGACTCGAGTCTGGAACATGTTCGTACAGCATAATGATGTCAACGAAATGAAGTCAGTTGATCAAATGAAAATGCTGGCCCACAGATGGCTCCAATTTCATCCTGTTCCCTATTTGTATATCTCATATTAATAAAAAGACTTTCAAATGAGCTGATGGAGGAAACAGCTTTTAGCTAGTAAATAAAGTTAGAACATTAACCTAACTTTGTAAAACCCTGTGTAAAAGAAAATAGAGTGAATGAGAGAGAGAGAGAGAGAGAGAGAGAGAGAGAGAGAGAGAGAGAGAGAGAGAGAGAGAGAGAGAGAGAGAGAGAAGGCATCTGTTACAACCCCTGATGACTGCCGTCAGAAGCTTCACCCTGGCCGTACTCTTCTCCAGAACTTCCTCCATCAATGACCATTAACCGCGATATCAAAGTGCTTAAAGGACAGCTCATAATTAACCCACACTTTGACGAGTAAACTTCAGACGACGTTTCGGTCCGTTTTGGACCATTATGAAGACCACAGCACGAAAATACGATAATGACTTAAAAAATAACGAAATCGTCATAACACGATTGCTGACAAACCACGGTACCAGTGTCCCAGTGGGTTAGGCACTGACCTGGAATTTTACGATTTACTTTGCCAAGGGTTCTAACCCCACTCGTATGGTGGTTTTCGTGACAATAATGATCCAGAACTGGCTGAGTGCCATTTGAAGATTCCTTTAAAAAAGGTGGATTATTTGTGAGGATTGTGAGATTGTGGATTTGTGAGGATTATTTGTAGGAGGCCTGGTCACAGACCGAACCGCGGGGGCGTTGACCCCCGGAACTCTCTCCAGGTAAACTCCAGGTATAAGACTGTGACTTTTATTCCTCATACGAAAGCTCTTGTTCTTAAGTGCAATATTCACCGGTAATTTCACTCCACATTAGTAATTTGGCTAAGGCAAAGTTTAGGCTTTTAGAACAAATGCAAGAACTCTGTAATCCTGTAACTTGTTGGTTCCTTAAACAGTTGGGTATCTTTATTACTGAAACGTTTCGCCTGCGCAGTAGGCTTCATCAACGTTTCGGTAGTTTATATCATTTTCTATAAATCTTCCTTAAACACTGACAAGGGCAACAAAGAATGAGATATACAGAAAGGAAGACAAAGAAATAAAAGGAAGATTTGCATTACACATTCAGCTAAAAACACTGGATTTCAATTAAGATAATCGCACCGAAGCTGTGAGTATAAAGACCTTTGATGCTCTGGGTCGCTGAACCTTCTAAAGACTAATTAATCTTAAAAAAAAAAGGTCAGCCCAAGTGTGTTTCTCGACCCGTGGGGAGAGAGCACTAAACTTCCTCTGTGATTACCTGTTTGTAGCTAAAGTGCAGAACTAAGCTGGTGGCGACTGGGACAGCAAGCGTTCCTTGACCCGTGAGGAGAGGGCACTAAGCTTGCTTCGTGATTACCTGTTTGTAGCTAAAGTGCAGAGCTAAGCTGGTGGTGACTGGGTCAGCAAGCCAGAATGTTTTTGTCAGCTTGTTGCCCAAGCTCTTTATCAAGTACTCACACTTCATAAAGTTCAATTCTTAGTAAAACGGTGCATATATTTATTGCTTGGAAATTCTTGGATAACAAACCACGGTACGGGTGAGGTTAGAACCCATGGCGTGTGGGTCTTGAAACTCCAGGTAAGTGCGTTAGCCTTTTGGCCAGCTGGCTACAACAGTGGCTTCTGTACTGGCCTGGAGTTTTACGACTCACTCGCCATGGGTTCAAACCACACCCATACCGTAGTTTGCTTGCAATCGTGTTATTACTGCATTTTCTTCAACTTAACTCTGCCTCGTTAACGTTAAACAACTTAATCAGCAGCGTAATTTTTCCTTTTCCCAAACTCAGCAGGAAAATTTCCTACTAAAGTAAAGGCTCTGCTTACGGTGTCTTTATGTCCACTACACTTACGTTATTCTGTTTTAAGTATTAAGTCTATCATAAAGTTTATGAAATGGTTGCAGTACTTACTGCCTCCTCCTGTTAAACATTAAATTACTGTGTGATGAATGGTTTGAAAAACCGACAAGTTGAAGATTGAGACAATTATGCAGCATATGGGAATCTTTATTCAGGAAACGTTTCGCCACACAGTGGCTTCATCAGTCCAATACAAAGAGGAAGGCGTAAGGAGAGGAGGAGTATGAGGTAATCAGTCCCTCAACACCTGAACACATCGACTCCAGGCTGAGGGACTGATTACCTCATACTCCTCCTCTCCTTACGCCTTCCTCTTTGTATTGGACTGATGAAGCCACAGTGTGGCGAAACGTTTCCTGAATAAAGATTCCCATATGCTGCATAAGTGTCTCAATCTTCATTAAATTACTATACTGATCCATTTTGCGAAGATAAACCTGACTGTAAAGTTTCGGAAGCTCTTTGCTCTTACCGTGTAGTTATGGCTTCTCGTTATGCCAGGTGATAGGGATACAAATTCTTCCTTCATAATTCTTAATTTTCATTTTATAATCAGGTCTTCTCATTTCCTCCTACAAGGCAAAGACGTCATATACAGTGCTTTCATCTTTTATTCATATTCCATATTTTCTAGCTAAGTGAGCTTTATCACAACTCTTTTCACGACCTTTTCTAGCTTGTTGACATTTTTTAAGAGACGAAAGCAATAAAAAACTGAATATAAATTTTTCATTTAATCGTTCGTTGTTTACAGCTGCCTGATCCATATAGCTCAAGTTTGTTTTGAAGATGATCAGTGTTGTATTGAAGCCTCTCTCTATTTAATTTAAAA
This sequence comes from Cherax quadricarinatus, assembly GCF_038502225.1. Classification (NCBI taxonomy): domain Eukaryota; kingdom Metazoa; phylum Arthropoda; class Malacostraca; order Decapoda; family Parastacidae; genus Cherax; species Cherax quadricarinatus. The sequence goes on from NC_091360.1 coordinate 10,499,716, forward strand.
TAATCCTATGGTGGTGATACAGTATTTTGTTAGTTGTCTCCTATATTCTTCTCTTTCACTATGTGTGTGTGTGTGTGTGTGTGTGTGTGTGTGTGTGTGTGTGTGTGTGTGTGTGTGTGTTATTGATGTTTCTTACTAAGTTTTTTTTTTAATTTAAGATAAATACTCAAACATTATTTTTAACATAATATACATACAGCGCATGTATTATATGAATGTATTGTATATACATGCAAAAATCATAAGGTATTAGGTTAAAACTTCCCGTTTTAGGCTACTGTGTTTTGTCAATGTATTTTGTTACTTTACTGTTTTATATTATTATTGTATCATAGTTCTGTGGTATCGTAATGTGGTATTGTGTTCTACAATTGTTTTGTGGGATTGAATTGTGAAATTGTGTTACTTATAACCACTAACTAATAATGTGCATCAGGAAAGATATAAAAACGCATTTACCACAAATTCCATAAAGATTAATATACAGATTTTAACGGCATTTAGAGTGACAAAAATCTAAAAATCTTCTCAAAGTGAACAATACCAAAATTCTTGATGAACATCAAAATGGTATACAATACCGACAGGTTGTTAGGTAAGACACATATGCAACAGTTAGACAACTTTATTCAGAAACGTTTCGCCTACACAGTAGGCTTCTTCAGTCGAATACAGAAAGTAGGCAGAGACAGTAGAGATGTGAAGACGATGTAATCAGTCCATCACTTTAAGGGTGATGGACTGATTACATCGTCTTCACTTCTCTACTGTTCCTGCCTACTTTCTGTATTCGACTGAAGAAGCCTACTGTGTAGGCGAAACGTTTCTGAATAAAGTTGTCTAACTGTTGCATATGTGTCTTACCTAACAACCAAAATTCTTAGACAAACATAGACACAATGCCACTATTAGGTAAGACATTTAGCCACCACTATTAGAACTACTATAACCCACCAGGCATCTATCACTACTCTAGCATGTAACTACTACTAGCTAATTAAAACTACTCAACATCTTTTGGCCACCGATACTCACCCTGCATCTAATAACCACGATATAACTACAACTACCCACCTGACATTTAATTTTCACTACCCACCCAGGCAGCTAACTACAAAACTCTACTGTTCCTACGATGCTAATAAGAATACTATTGGTAAAAACAACGAATAGTTTTGTATTTTTAAACCTTTATATATCAGAAAAGTTATGTTGCATGACTCATGCCTGGCAAAAATATATAAACAAGAGAATTTGTAAACAACAAAAAAATGACCAACGTGGTATTATTTAATTTTTCCATTCAGAGATTGCGTATTTTATTTTGTAAGCCCCTGGATTTTAATTCTCCCTAAGCGTATTTCAAAGCTTAGCAGAGTATGTGCACTGAGAGGTGTGCATCTCTCGGCGTATATGCACCGAGAGGCGTGTATCTCTTAGGGGAGACTGAACATATATACCTAGGGATGAAAGTATTTTTGACTGGTGGTTAACAGACACATGCAGCCTTAGTGTCTCTTTTGTAGTGCGATCATCTGTTAGTCAGTATACACTGAAGTGTATATTTATCGCTGTGTATAACTGTATATACACCGAGAGGTGTGGAACAGTCAGTGTTATGAATACAGAGAGATATGCATTTCCCAGTGCATGCATTGAGGGAAATATCCCGCTGTGTATATATAATCACAGAAGTGCATCTCTCATTGGATGTTAACGAGTAAATTATCTATTTCTCAGTGTATATAAAGTACACATAAAGATGTCTATCTCTATGTACATACACACCGAGTTTGGTGTATTTTTTCACTGATACGTACTGAGATGTGTGTGTATATACATCTAGGGGCGCTTGTCAGTTAGGGTATATACACCGAGATATGAGTATCTGTATGTGTATAATTACCGAGCGGTTTATATGTCTCACTGTATATACACAGAGAAGTGAAAGGTGCACTTCTCTGAGTATTCACATTAAGAGATGTACATACCTGTGTATATACACCAGTTAGTGGGAAGATATTACTGTATAAAACCAGGAGGTGTGCATCTTTCAGAGTATACACACAGAGTTGTGTATATCTCTCAGCACATATACTCCGGTTAATGTGTGTCTCTAAGAGTGTATAAATCGAGAGATGAGTATCTTTTAGTTTCTACATACAGAGATGTGGATTTTTCTGGATATATATTTACACGTACGTAACATCTCAGTGTATATATACAGAGAGGAATGTTTCAACCAGAGTATATCCACGAAGAAGCGTATATCTTGCTATGTATACACCGTACACATAGTGTATGTCTCTCTGTATATATCAAGAAAGGTGTATCTCTCTCAATATTTATGCAGCAAGTGATGTGAATATATCAGTGTTTATACACCAAGGGTGCAATTATATGTACGCAACTGTATGTACATCAATGTACATATAAAGAGTGATGTGTATATCTCAGTGCATATATGCAGAAAAGTGTACATTTCATTGCTTACACACAAAGAATTTATCTTAGTGTATACACTATGTCACAGTGTATATATTCCTACATGTATTTCTCAGAGTATATGCACCAAGAGATGCTTAACTCTCTGTACATCGTGAAATGTATATCTCTCAGTATAAACATCCAGAGAGATTTATGTCTGCCAGTACTTGTAGACAGAGAGATGTGTATTAGTATACATATTCCAGGAAGTGTAAATTTTAGTATATTTTCCTAGATGTGAGAATATTTTTTTTTCAATGTAAAGATTCACAGAGGAACGCATATATATATATATATATATATATATATATATATATATATATATATATGCAAGACAAGCCACGGGGGGATGGAAATCTTTAGTTCAAGTACTTTCGCACTTCTCAGTGCGTCATCAGGAACTGTGCAATGTTGTAAGGGAGCAACCACAACAGGGAGAGAGGTCTCAGTGTAGCGTAGGTGTCACAGGCCACGGTTACCCTTAGACCCCCGCTTAGACTCTCTCCGCTGGAACATGAAAGTGGCTGCCAAGGGCAGCCGCTTTCATGTTCCAGCGCCTCAGCGTGGCCATCCGGAGGGGAAATGCATGCTGCATACTGGGCTCGTGTCCGGCTTCGGAGGAGCTGGAGGAGATTCATAACCTTTGATATATTGTACCAATGTACTCATGTTTGTGTTTTCTATCAATGTATTCTGTCTATTAATAAAGTACATTATACAATATAAATTATAAGGGGTGGTAGGAGAAAAAAAAATATTCATACAGCTCTCTGAGGATGAGGGTCCCCAGTAAAGTTCTAGAGGTGGTACCTCCCTTTCTTATATATATATATATATATATATATATATATATATATATATATATATATATATATATATATATATATATATATATTTCTGGGCTGCTGGTCTTGTACGGTGCATTCTCTGCCTCTTCCTTTACGCTAGATATTGTAAATACCAACTTGTCTATTTGTTGAAGGAAATACAAGTCATATACTGCTAGTGAGTTTTGCTTGCTCCATTATTTGTTCAATTACGGCAAGATGTGCAGGCCATTCTACACCTGTGTTCGTAACACCCAGGAACTTATTTGCTATCAGGAGAAAAGGTAAAGCAGGTATGAGGAGGTTCGTCAAATTTCGTCCTGTCAACGATAAGCCTCCAGAACCTAGATGGTGTAAACTATAGGGTGTGACCTTTGACTGAGAGGTCACCCAAGTCTTATGACCTGCTTTGAGATCAGAAGTAGTTCACCTGATTTCATAAATAACCCGACTTTTTCGAGAAGACATTAAAGACAACGTTTCGGTTCTCTCTGATCATAGGGTACCTACGTTATAGTGACTTACTGTCCACTGAGCTGACGTGGCAAGTGTTGACGTATATAAGCTATCATGATGATAATAATAAATATGATGATGATAATGTTGCTGTTGTTATTGATGTCGCTCTTGTTGCTTTATTATCGTAAAATCTCTTACTATATTCATGGCGAAGCACTGAAGACACCTGAATCAAAGAGTACCTATTGAATGGGAGAAAATCAAGTTTGATCCTAATAAGGGTATATTAAACCCTAATAAGATAGCCGACATTCTTGGTGGCTTTCAAAAACAGAGCCTCGTTTCAAATAATATTTTTCCGACATTATACTTCTCCAGCACTGGAAAATACGACAAGTGGAACGTTTAATTACACAAGAGAGAAATTTTACCGTTGTCTGTGGAGAAGAAAAAGGCCTGTGTTGTGGGTTGCTGAGGGACATCAAACGACAGCCGGATGTTGGTAGCGACGTCACCCGGACTTGAGCGAGGGGATAATATCCGGCATGGCCGGAGAGCTCAGTGGCCGTATCTTGTCTCGCCCGTCATATACCCTCGAAGACAACACAAACAGGTGGTCGAGCTTTTTAGATGCATTTTGTCTGTGTGCTCGTGGGCCTCGCGCCTACACAACAGCCACCCATTTTATTGTTCCCCCTTATATATCTGTCCAAACTTTATGTTTTTTTTTCTAGGTTACTTTAAGATTTCTTGTATTCACTTATAATGAAAAAAACTGCTTTCTAAATTCACTCCATTTCACATCTTCACCCAAGCACTACAGCTTGTCTTAAGACACACACACACACACACACACACACACACACACACACACACACACACGCACACACACACACACGCACATACACACACACACACATACACACACACACACACATACACACACACATACACACACACACACACACTGAAAGCATAATTCCAATATTTAAGAAAAAGGACAAAAAGGTAGCATTAAACTACAGGATAGTACCATTGATATGCATTCTACGTAAAGTAAGAAAAGAGCATGTAGAGGGATGGTTGAAATGCATTTTCACTGAATATAAGAAGGCGTTTGATACAGTACCGAACAAGGGACTGAGACAGTGGCTGGAGGATCAGGCAGAAATAACTGAGGAAAACACTTCCATGGATCAATTAATATTTAGCGGGAAGAAAACAGTATTTGTCTACGAAGTTACATCAAAATGGGTAAATGTGCGAAGAGGGGTTCCCCATGAATTTGTACTAGACCAATACTGTTATTTAAGTATGTGAAAAACATACTGCAAGATATGTAGAATTAATCACTGAAGATTTGAAACCAATGGCGAGGAATATATACTTCATTCGGTATCCCCAATCTAGCACGCCAGTTATACCTACTCAAAAAGATGTGTGTAGACCAAGCACTTACTATTTAGTTTTCTAAGTAATTCTCCTTCCTCCTCACTCGGAGGCTGAAGAAGTACTTCCTGACAACCCTGTAATTCGTGTGTGTTTCTATGTTTCAGCTGGACTTTCGTTTATCTGTTTCCAGACTTTCGAATAGCTTGCTTCTGTCTACCCTATCAGTTTCTCTGGATATTTATTGTACATCAGTATTATGTCTTTCATGGTCCTTCTGTCATCTAATATTATATGATTAAATTCTTCTCTCTTAGTTTGGGTTTAGATCGTTACAGACCTCTTACATTTTTTACAGTTTCTTGACATGCTAGATCAAGTATGAGGTTCGTCTAGTGTTGATATTTCAAGCTAGGACTGACATATGTCTTGTACATTATGCCGCAACTAACTCTATGTTGAGAGTTCTAAGAGTTAACTTTAGATTTGCCAAATGCTATGACATATGTTGCAGACGTTATTCAGTTGTTAGATGACTCAGGCGATAAGTTCAGTGCTATGTTTACCCCGAGGTCCTTCTCTATGAAGGAGGATTATGGTCTGTCCTCAAGCCTTGTACTCCATTTCCGATCTTTAGTCTGCATCGATCTAAACCCTAAGCTAAGGAAGAATGAGCTAAATAATGTGATATTAGTGGACAGAAGTACCATGAAAGATATGATACTGATGTAAAAAAAATACCCAGAGAAATGGCAAACCATTCGAAAGTTCAGAAACAGATACTCGAGAGCCCAACTCGGAAATAAAGCACATATGAATTACAGGGTAGTCAAGAAGTATTTCTTCAGCCTCAGAGTGGTGAGGAAGAATGATCTAGAAAAGTAAGTAGTAAGTGCATGGTCTACTCACAGGTTTTTGAGCAGGTATGACAGGTGTGCTAGAATGACGATGCTTAGTGAATTAGCCTTGCCAAATATCGTAGCAATAACTGTGCACACCGTGGCTATAACTGTACACACCGTGGCTATAACTGTGCACACCGTGGCTATAACTGTATACACCGTGATTATAAATGTACACACCCTGGTTATAACTGGTCATACCTTGGCTATAACAGTACAAACCATTGCTATACGTACACACACCGTAGCACTAAATGTACACCCCATAGCAATAACTGTACAACCTTTTGCTATAACTGTACACCCCGTGGTAATAACTGTACACCCCGTGGCAATAATTATACACCCCGTAGTAATAGCTGTACACCCCTTTGCTATAACTGTACACCCCGTGGTAATAACTGTACACCCCGTGGTAATAACTGTACACCCCGTGGTAATAACTGTACACCCCGTGGCAATAATTATACACCCCGTGGTAATAATTGTACACCCCTTTGCTATAACTGTGCACCCCGTGGTAATAACTGTACACCCCGTTGCTATAACTGTGCACCCCGTGGTAATAACTGTACACCCCGTTGCTATAAGTAGACATATTGTGGAAATAAATATTCACACCGCGTAAATAACAGTATGCAGTGTTAAATAAAGTATAAACACCGTGGTGATAAAAGTAGGTATCCGATGCAATAACCTGTCCTCTGGTTTTATATTCAACCTTGGTTAGAGGATATATACAGCCAGTAGATACACTGCCCGCTGTTTAAGTGATGTAGTTTATGTATGTGCAGGTATATATATATATATATATATATATATATATATATATATATATATATATATATATATATATCCCTTTCTCGCAACACCGGTGATAAAGGCTTAAATTTGAACGTTTCCTCGTTTTCTACGATCACTTCGTTGCCAGACCTGCAGGAGAAGTGTTTGTGTTTATTTTGCGTATGGATGGTTAATTTTTTTATAATGTTTATTAATATGCCCTAACTCAACTACAAGGAACATGATACTACTTCCGAGTAGGGTAATAGAGATTAGAACCCTGGGAAGCTTTAAAAAGAAAGTGGTAAAATATATGAGTGGGAGGGGCTGGGTGTGATTTGTGTCGTCATGCGGGAGTAAATTCTTGGGTAGCTTTGAGAAGGGGTGGTTTTAGATTGTGTATTTTTGGATTGGGATGAATTGTGAAGGATCTGCCTTGAATGGGCCAGTAGGCCTTCTGCAATGTTCCTCCTTTCTTATATTCTTATGATAGGGACCTGCCTTGTATGGGCCAGTAGGCCTTTCGCAATGTTCCTCCGTTCTTACGTTCTTACGTTACTTATGTTACCAAAGCCTAATATAGCTCAACCTAAGCTAACCTAACCTAACCTGAGTACATTTAACCGAGCCAATGCTCCTTTACTATACATGTGAGATGCAGTTGAGTTTGGTGCATTTCTGTTATATAAGTTCCTTTTTGAGAGACCACAAGAACGCCAGAATTTTATAATATTTTATTTTAGTGTATCTTATTCTAATCTAATATAGCTTATCCAAGGGTAACCTACGCTATCCTAACCTATTCTAAACTAAGTTATCCAAACACAACCTAATTTATCCTAACTTTAGGCTTTCCTTCACCTCTTAGACTGTCTTTCCTTCCGTTTCCTTGCGCAGGGAACTTTTTTTTTTTACATGAAAATTCTCATTTCTCTATATTCTCCTATTTTACTGTCTGGCTTTTTGTGTTCTTTGTTTTCACCAATCGTACCTCCTAGAGGTATTCTAAACTCAATTTCGCCTTATGCTTTCTTATACAATGAATATTAAGACAATTTTTACCGGCGTATCCCTTATTCTCATTCTTGAAGTTTCGTTCATATGTTGCCTCATGAAGTTTTCAGTGTTGCTTTCATTAAAATGACTCTCAGTGTGTTTGGCTATCCACCTGGGTCCCAGTATTCGCAGTCTGTTTGTGCATGGTTGAAATCCTCTATGATCAGTAGCTCTGATTTTAACTTACTTTCTCTCTACTCCTACTTCCTGTTGCTCAGTGGAAGGTTGTATATTATTGCTATTATCACTTTGGGCTCACCTGTTGGTGTTCTTACTATGTGCAGTCTTTAATCTCCCAGGAGTTTAATTTTGTTTTCTCTTAAAATCTCTATTTCTTAGCACAGATGCATTAATTATTATCCCAATGAACTTCCTCTCCGTGAGGGCTACAATTTTTGGTTGATCTTTTGATAGTCTCTTATTTCTCCACATAGTTTACTGATACCAACCACAACTGAGAATCACACTCATGTTATTGCATCTCTGTTTATTGGCTACTTTGCTTTTGTCTTTTAATTTGGTTTTAGCAGATGATGGGTGCAAGCGTTTCAGTGGGACACTGAGAATTCATGGGTTAGTAGTACGTAGTTACCTCCATTCGTTGTTGTCCACTGCCACTTACCCCACTGGCGATTTTTAATCCCATGCAGGCGGGTTAAACATGCCGCCATTCTTTCTCTCCTCACATCCATTCTCCTCTCCCATTCCATTATTCCTCTATTTCTCTTACGTTCGTACATCCTGCAAGAAGACTTATCGAATCTGTGTGCTCATTTCAAATTCGATTTCCTTAAAAAAATAATATTTCTAGTTTCTGTCTCCAGAAAGTGCTCTTTAAATATATTTCATTTGTCATTCCCATACATCCAAACTAGAAAATATATATATTATTCCATAATATTATATATTTCTTCTCTTCATTCGCCTTTTTCATCTTCATCCTATGTTCATGCTTTTGCATATCTGTTCTGCTCTACCAGGACAAAATAGTTAAGTTCTTTTGCCTCTCTTTTCTTCCATTTGTCGAGAGATTATCTATCTTTCCTCTATAGTAGATATTACAACCCAGGAGTCCAAATGGCCTGTTATCCTGGGTGTAAAGGGAGCAAAATAAACACAGCAGAAAAGTTTTGACCAATTTAGAACAGCAATATGTACACTATATACATTATGTACAGTGATAGGTATTAGTGGACTCCACGGTAAGCAAGGCAGAATAGAAGCCACTAGAGAGCAGACCGTGCTTCAACCAGCTCTAGAATGGGAATGACAAGGGCAGACAGGAGAGTGGTACCCACATAACCTCTGCGATTGCCAAAACCATCTTCTTATTGGCTGGAACCTGGTTACTGGTTGAACGACGGGGCCCCATCGTCAACCCTCAGTTACCTGGTTCGCTGGTTGGGGGAGATAGCCTGTAAATGAGGGTGTGTACATGCGCCGAATAAAGGTTACGTACTCTTTGCATGCCACAGTAGACAATTCTTACATAGCCCGTCTTTCACGAAACTCTCAAGCCCTTTTTCTTGAACTGTTCACTATATGACTCCTGGGTTTCCACGTGTCCTGTCTCTAATCCTTGTGCTCTTATCTCTCTCTTTAGCTTCTCCACCTCTTTTCTTAGCAATCTTATTTCTTTTGCCAAGTCCTTCTCCCTCCTCTCTTCCTAATATGGTAATTATCTTTGTCTTCTAAGTTTGGGTCTTCTCCCTGTTCCCATCCTCCAGTCTAATTACAATAATTATTTCCTTCATTCTCACCTCTGTTTCTTTTCGGATTCATTCTTCCTTTACTGTTAATATATCTCTTCATATATTCCAACTTTCCTCGTTTCCCGTAACTGTATCCATTATTTATATTGATTTAAACAGCTGTGTGTATTTGTACTCACCTATTTGTGGTTGCAGGGGTCGTGTCATAGCTCCTGGCCCCGCCTCTTCACTGATTGCTACTAGGTCCTCTCTCTCCCTGCTCCATGAGCTTTATCATACCTCGCCTTAAAACTATGTATGGTTCCCGCCTCCACTACTTCACTTTCTTGGCTATTCCACGGCTTGACTACTCTATGACTGAAGAAATACTTCCTAACATCCCTTTGATTCATCTGAGTCTTCAACTTCCAATTGTGACCTCTTGTGTTTGTGTCCCATCTCTGGAACATCCCGTCTTTGTCCACCTCGTCCATTCCGCGCAGTATTTTATATGTCGTTATCATGTCTCCTCTGACCCTTCTGGCCTCCAGTGTCGTCAGGCCGATTTCCCTCAACCTTTCTTCGTAGGACAATCCCCGTAGCTCTGGGACTAGTCTTGTTGCAAACCTTTGCACTTTCTCTAATTTCTTGACGTGCTTGACTAGGTGTGGATTCCAAACTGGTGTGTGTGTGTGTGTGTGTGTGTGTGTCCTCACCTATATGTGGTTGCACTGGTCGAGTCACAGCTCCCGGCCCCGCCTCTTCACTGGTCGATACTAAGTCATTCTCTCTTTGCTCCATGAGTTTTATCATACCTCCTCTTAAAGCTACATATGGAAATTGCCTACACTACTTCACTCTCCAGATTATTCCACTTCCTGACAACTCTAAGGCTAAAGAAATACTTCCTAACATCCCTATGACTCATCTGGGTCTTCAACTTGCAATTGTGCAACCTCGTTCTTGTGTCCCATCTCTGAAACATTCGAGCCCTGTCCACCTTGTTAGTTTCTCTCAGTATTTTATACGTCGTTGTCTTGTCTCCCCTATCCCTCCTATCTAGTGTCAACATGTTGAATTCCCTTAACCTCTTCTCATAAGACATACCCTTCAATTTCGGGACTAAACTTGCTGCAAACTTTTGCACTTTCTCCAATTTCTTGACGTGTTTGACTAGGTGTGGATTCCATACGGGTGCTGCATACGCAGTATAGACCTGACGTACACGGTGTAGTGTCGTGAATGACTTCTTACTCAGATGTTGAAATGCTATTTTCATATTTGCCAAGCGCCCATATGCTGCAGCAGTTATTTGATTGATGTTTCCCTCAGGGGACATGCTCGTTATAATGCTTTCCCCAAGATTCTTTTCTTTAAGTGAAGTTTGCAGCCTTTGATCCCCTAACCTGTACTCCGTCCGCGGTCATGACTTTACACTTGCTCGGGTTAAACTCTAGGAGCCATTTGTCGGACCAGACTTGTAGCCTATCCAGATCCCCTTTAAATCTTATCTGATCCTCGCCCGCTTGTATACTCCTCATCAGTTGCACATCTTCAGTGAACAACGACATTTCTGAATCTCTTCCTTTTAACATATCATTCAAGTATACAGGAAACAGCACCGGACCTAGGACTCACCTTTGTGGAACCCCACTCGACACATGCGCCCACTCTGACACTTCATCACGAACCAACAATCGTTGTTTCCTTCCTGTCAGATATTCCCTGATCCACTGCAGTACTTTCCCTACTATTCCTGCCAGCTCTAATTTTTGAACCAGTCTTGTGTGGCACTGTGTCAAAAGCTTTCTTCCAGTCCAAAAATATGCAGTCTATCTATCCCTCTTTTTCCTATCTTACTTCTGTTATCTTATCGTAGAGCTAAAATAGATTTGTGACACAGGATTTCCCATTCCTGAATCCATGCTGAGTGTCATGAGCTCAGTCCTTTCAATGTGCTCCACCATTCTTCTCATGATAACCTTTCTCATGGTCTGTAGTTTAACGCTGCCTGTCTGCCTGCTTTCTGAAAAATTAGAGCTACATTTGCTGTTTTGCACGCCTCAGGGAATTGCCCAGTTTCGATAGATTTATTGGTTATGTGAACTGTGTCCAGCACCTGCTGGTGCACCCTACCTCCACGATATGCTGGAAGTATATCTGTCTCTAATGTGAATACTTATCTAATTCTTGTGTTAAATTCATCACATATTTCCTGATCACTCTTTGGGAGCTCACTTCCTTCTTTCCTCAGCCTGATTACATGGTTCTTGACTGTTGTTTTTCCTCCTAATGTGATTGTATAACAACTTTGGTTCATATCTGGCTTTTGATGCTTTGTTATTCTCGAATTGCCTCTGGGCTTCTCTCCTTATCCCTGCATATTCGTTTATGGTACTTCTGCTAAACCTTTTGTTTTCTTGAGTCCTTTACCTTCTACAATTTTTCCATGCTCTAGTACACTTGGCTCTGGCCTCTTTACACCACCAGTTAAACCACGGGCTCACTTTGGTCTTACCATTTTTCCTGTTACCCTTTGGTATGAACTCCTGTGCCTCCCTGCACTTAGTGATCACTAGTTCCATGATATCATTTAATGTCTTTCCCTCTAGTTCTCTTTCCCACTGCACTTCATGCAGGAATCTTCTAGTGCTTATAAGTGTGTGTGTGTGTGTGTGTGTGTGTGTGTGTGTGTGTGTGTGTGTGTGTGTGTGTGTGTGTGTGTGTGTGTGTGTGTGTCTGTCTGTCTGTCTGTCTGTCTGTCTGTCTGTCTACAAAATAACCACTGCAAAAAATATTGAATGTTGGAAATTCAATATTTTCTCTCAAAAGTTATTTTGCAGTTTGGAAAAAACAAAGACATGTTCATAGGACATGTGTTGTCAAACATTTCACTTCCTATTGTCAGCCTTATTTAGTTGTAGCTTTGACGTTGAGTTCTTATTTACCAATTTTTCACTAAAACAGACAGTGGACAGCTGTACTAATGGTTTATCTAAACCTTACACTAACCCAGAGTCAGCATTAAGTTTAAAAGAAATAGAATTTAAAAGTGAATTTAGCTGGCAGTTAATGAAGCTTTCTCAATTTTTAATTATAAGCAGTATACACAAATAGATAGAAGAGTAATGGGATCTCTATTAAAACTAAGACTTGCAAATATATTTCTAGGTTTGAATCAAAAGATTTGCCTTGATAAATATCCTCTTGATTTTAAAGAAAGTTTTATTGTGGATATGTGGATCATACATAGTTACTCTCTGACAGCCACTCTCAGTTAGACTAAGGTATTATTTGCATTCAAGGTACAACGATATTTTATTCACAATTATATGCACATCGGATAAGGAAAATAATATGTTATCATTTCTTGATGCTAATGTTGAACATGTTAATGATAGCTTCCTTAGTACAATGTTTATCTGGAGTTTATCTGGAGAGAGTTCCGGGGGTCATCGCCCCCGCGGCCCGGTCTGTGACCAGGCCTCCTTAGGTCAGTGTCCCAGGATGCGACCCACACCAGTCGACTAACACCCAGGTACCCATTTTACTGATGGGGAACATAGACAACAGGTGGAAAGAAACACGTCCAATGTTTCTACTCTGACTGGGAATCGAACCCAGGCCCTCGACGTGTGAAGCGAGAGCGTTAACCACCAGGCCACCAGAGCCAGAATTTACTGGATTTAATCTACACTTATATCTGATATTTCCTTAAGTAATATATTATAGCTGAGATTTCCTTAAGTAATAGCTATCCCCTGCCAATATTTAAGAAAATATTGAAATAATCCATAGAAAACCAATTCTCTCTCAAAATACCTTTTGATGTTCGCTACATTAACGGTCTATTTTATGGACATCTGGGTTATATTATAAGGAAACCTTGTTCAAAATTACTACAAGCTAAATTTAAATTAATTTTCGCAAACCCACTAATTATTAGTAGCGCCTCCGTTCTCAAATGCAGTTTACTTTTTCATTTCTTTTAATTTTATTATTAAATAAATAAAAAGTAGTTTCCAAAATTTTAAGAATAGAGTATGTGAACATACAGAATTATCATTTACGATTATTATTATTATAATCAAGGGGAAGCGCTAAACCCAGAGGATTATACAGCGCCTGGGGGGGGGATGTGGAAGGCATTCAGGCTTAATTCGGGGAACTGGAGAACAGATCCAATTCCCTAAATCAAGAGCCCCTCACCAACATCAAGGAACCTTCCTTGAGGGGTATCATTTACGAGACTTACATCAAAAAACATACCACTTCACTCTACTATCAGGTTTCATTCTGAGTGTAATTACCATGCATTGTGCCCTGATGAGCTTAGCTTAAAAGTATATTAATTAAAAGTATAATTCAGCCGTTAACACGTTTGTTTAAGAATCTTAGAATGATTGCATATTAAATAAGTTAATACTGGAGCAATGATAATGATTCTGCAATTAACTTTTTCACTATTATACAATTATAATTTACCCCATTTGGTGGGCTTAATTTTCTGTTTATATTCAATGTTGTAGTTTATCTTGGAGAGAGTAACTGCAATATTCATGCAGAATATATAACGATATCTAATTACAGGTTTGTTTACCTAATATTTCAAAAATCTGTCATGCGTTGCTTATGTGTAATTATGTTAACTATTATATATATCACGTATTTACATTATTATGAAACGTTCTATAACATGATTCCAAATGAAGGTGAACTGATCACCAAAACTTTAACTTACTCTTAAAATCCTTTCTAAAATTTTCTCTTATACGCTTTAAGATATATTTTTTTTTCATTTATGTTAATGTAAAAATTAATAAGTTTGTTCCAAAAACACCTTACAAAACTTACCTAACCTTATTATAAAAAGCGCAACTTAATTTAGCCTAATCCAACTAAATATATTTTAGATAAATTTACAATTATTCAGTAATAAACAAACACAATGAAATATATTTTTATCGTTAGGATCTGAATGATTTTTACGAAATTACTGCATACACAAATATTTACTTGCCTCATTCGGCAAGAAGAGCTTTGCTATTTAAGCCAAAATCGTAAGTTTTACTTATTCTGCACGACATACATATATATATATATATACATATATATATATATATATATATATATATATATATATATATATATATATATATATATATATATATATATATTTATTTATTTATTTATTTATTTATTAAGATATCGACCGATTCCCACCAAGGCAGGCTGGCCCGAAAAAGAAAAAAAATCATCATTCACTCCATCACTGTCTTGCCAGAGGAGTGCTTTGCACTACAGTTTATAAAACTGCAACATTAACATTCTTTATAGGTAGTAGGCTGGTAGACAGCAACCACCCAGGGAAGTACTACCGTCCTGCCAGGTGACTGTGAAACAGAAACCTGTAACTGGTTTACATGACGGTAGGATTGATGGTGTCTTTTTCTGTCTCATAAACCTGCTGGAAAACAGGTATGTCTTGCTACTTCTACTTGCACTTAGGTGACACTACACAGGCACGCACATGCGTATATGTACATACACACATCTAAGTTTTTCTTCTTTTTTTCTAAATAGCTCTTGTTCTTCTTTAATTCCTCTACTGTCCATGTGGAAGTGGAAATGAATCTTTCCTCTGTAAGCCATGCGTGTCGTATGAGGCGACTAAATGCCGGGAGCAATGGGCTAGTGGCATGCCTCTATATCTATATATATATATATATATATATATATATATATATATATATATATATATATATATATATATATATATATATATATATATATATATATATACATGTGTGGAGAAATTTTCTCCAGGAGGGGGGTATCAGCCCCCTTCAGCCCTTCAGCCCTTTCAGCCCCTTTCAGCCCTGAGTGGCCAAGCCACTCAGAAGGGGCGAGCGTCTTGTTTACTGCTAGAGTGAGTAATTGATCACAGATGCTATGCCACGTAATCAAGTGACCTCTGCTCCTTGCAGCAGTGTTGCAAAGTGTATTTTTATAAGAGACAGTACATCTCTTACTTAGCAGGACAATTAAGGAAAATCCTGCTCCCACTTTATTACCATAGTAAAAATATTGTTGTCTATGCTTAAGACAGCAAGAAACAAACATTCTGCTTTGCTTCATCGAGGAGGTGACAAGGATGCAAGGTACTAGGTCAGCGTTTTTTTTTTTTTTGTGCTGGGGGCAGTGACTAGATCGGGGGATTGCGCAATTCTTGAGTCACAAGGAGTTTGTAATCAACCTATAATCGGCAGTAAGGTGTGGACTTTTGAGTCCAAACAAGTAAGTATTTCGTCAGCCATCATCGAATGAAATATGCTGACATAACACCCCCTAGGGGTAATTTATACTTACAAATTGTATCTCTTGACAGCCCACTGTTGTGATGGTTTCGACAGCTTCTAGACCTCGTCTGCAGGGGCGGCTGTGTAGACGATTTGCTGTCATTTATCAGCTAAGTGTTCATTATATATAGTTATAATAAACACAGCAGGTAAGGCCAAAATTCTCAACAGAGTTTTGGTCGTGCTCGAACCGGATAAAGACCACACTGTGGTCCAAATATGTTGTACTACAGTGTACAAATAACCTATGAGCCAAGGTCCTTCGAAAAAAGCTGTAAAACTAGCGTTTTACAATATAAATCAGTATAAATGAGTCCCTCCAGACTCAATCACAGAGAATGGGCAGCCAAAAGAAAACGGGCGCTCACCCAGCGTTCACCCAACGAAAACGGGAGCTGGGTGACTCACCCAACAAGAAGACGGGGGATGGTATCCTGCACCCTCCATCAACTGCTCCAATCTGGCGAAATCGCTGATTAAGACAACACCCAAGTGATGTTGTTTGTCTGAGTGTATATATACACATAGTGTTTATAATGTTTATAGACAGAAATTAAGAGACAAGATTGTGTTAAAGTTTGTTTCTTATAGGTCTACCTGTTATATTAAAGGAACTTATATATAAAGTGTAAGCTTTCAAATATATATTAACAGTGAAATTTATATATGTGTAAGTAATATTCACGTGTGATTACAGTTATACAGTGACATTTATAGTGTATAGTGAATGAAGTGTATAACATCGTTATTTACGATTAATCATCATGGTCAGGCTGACACAGCACACAAGCCATAAACACCAGCCACATGTATGCTGTACCCTTCATGGTCATTGACCCTGAGGTTAAGCTTAGTGGGTCAGTAGTGTCTGACTCGATTATTGCTGACTTAAGCATAACAAAAACTCAGCTGTCTATAGCAGTACAGTGTTTTATAAACACTCTAAGTGTGGTGCTAGAATTTTCAGTATACCATTAAAATGGCTTGTTTGAAAACTCAGTTTCAGTCTTTACAGACTAAGATTACACAATTAGAAAATCTAATTTCAGTCTGTCTAGGATTAACTCAAGATACAAACATAGATTTTGATGATCTTGAGGTCAAGTTTGAATTATTTACACAACGTCTGGAAATAATTAATTCAGACTATACAGATTATGAAAATAAATTTCTTGAATCAGATCCATCTGAGGATGAAATTAAAAATGTTTTGGATACTTTTAGTGATCAACAATTAAGGTGGACAGGAGTACAGGCTCTCTTCCGTAAAACTCTGTCACAGAGACCTACTATAACTAGTGGGCAACCACCTGTTACACCTGTAACAACAACAAGTGTCCCATTACCAAGCTTACCTACATTGTCATTACCTATTTTCCAAGGTCATAATTATGAAGAATTCATTAGTGGTTTTCAATCCATAGTAAATTCACGAACTGACATAGATGAGATTGCTAAGTTCAATTATCTTAAATGTCTTGTGAAGGGAGAACCCTATGAACTGATTAAGTCATTTCCGGTGATTAAAGGTAATTATCAAATAGCCTTACGTGTCTTGGCAGACAATTACTTCGATGCTGACAAGGCTAGAGTTAGACATGCAGTCTTAATATCAAGCTTGAAGCCACCCAAACATTGTTTTTCAGACTTACAGGCATTTAGAATTACATTAGACAATAGTCTCAGATCTCTAGATGCTAAATATGACCTAAGGCAATGTGATTGGTTTATCAGTGGTATTGTACAAGATAAGTTGTCACCACAAACTATTGAACGATTAAATATTATGTTCAATAAACGCTATTTCACTTGTGAGGAAATTAGCAATGGTTTACAAACAATAGTTTCATGCATGCAAGCAACGAGACAAGATGAAAAATTCACAAATCCAATGGATAATAAACCTTCAACTCAGTATAGAAAGAGTATACCTACTCCCACTAAACCACATAATGGGAAATCCCACATAGGCATTTATCAAGCTGTGAATACAATCGACAGTAAACAGACTGTCATACATAAACGTACTCCAAAATGTGTACTTTGTGATGGAACACATTGGGCACAGTATTGTAGTCAATATACATCAATGGAGGCACGTAAACAACGTGTTCATCAGCTGAAAAGATGCATCAAGTGTTTAGGTGAACACAAGGGAGGAAAATGCTCACTGAAGAAGTGTTTTAAATGCAAGGGTATGCATCATTCAGCATTATGCCCAAATACTTTTGATGAACAGCAGCAGACTTCCACAGAATCAGGAAGTCAACAAGCAACAGCATTAAATGTGAGAGATAAGTTTAAAGCAACTGCTCTCCCGATAGCTCGAGTTGAGTTATCTAATAAATTACACAAAACCAATGTGCTAACACTATTTGATCAAGGCTCACAAAGGTCCTTCATAAGAAGAACAGTGTTGCAGAAACTGAATAAACAACCCTATGCCAAAATACAGTTAGATATAGCTGGTTTTTTCCACAATTCTGGTAAACAGACATATGACCTAGCCAGAATCACTGTTGGTCTAGGAAACAGGAAAAAGACAGTAGAAGCTGTGGTAGTAGATGATTTGCCTAAGTCTGTGCAGATCCAGGGATTAAAAGAAACAGTTGCAGCACTGAAAGCAGCTAAGGTCAAGTTAGCCTGTCCTGACATACAGACGGACACAATTAGTCCAATTGATTTAATCATTGGAAGTGATTATTATCACTGTTTTGTGCAAAATATAGTAAGTAAACATGATGTTCACTTGCTGAAAACAGCAGGAGGCCACATGATACGTGGTCCCATTCCCTCTCAAAGTGGGAAAGAAGCTGATATTGATTCAGTGGAAAATGTACTAGTTACGAGAATAACCGCTGATCATATAGCACAGCAAAAATTATCATTACTGGAAGAAATGAATGAACCAGTTGATAAGTTGTGGGATCTAGATGCGATAGGTATTGATGTAAATAAACCAAGCCCACAAGAGTCTCAGACTTATAACCAATATTTGGACACTGTCAAATATAAAGATGGACAGTATTGGGTTAGGTTACCATGGAAATTAAATCCACCACATCTGCCTAGCAATTATCGCATGGCTTTCGGACAGATGAAAGCACAAATACATGAGCTCAGGAAGAATCCAGAGCTACTGACTGTCTATGATAATATCATACAAGAACAGTTGGACAATAAATTCATTGAGGAAATAGTCGAAGATAAGTTGAAGACAGAAGCTCATTATCTCCCGCACCATGGAGTCAGAAAAGATTCTGAAACCACTCCACTACGTGTTGTATATAATTGCAGCGCACGTGCAAATAAAGATGTAGCAAGTCTTAATGACTGTCTGATGACCGGACCCTCACTAACTGAGAAGCTTGGAGACGTGCTTATGAAATTTCGCACAAACCCATATGCCTACACGGCTGATATTTCCAAGGCTTTCTTAAGAGTAGGACTACAAGAAATAGATAGAGATTATACTCGATTCTTGTGGCCTGAAAATCCACATGATCCTCAAAGTCCTGTGAAAACTTATCGTTTTAAATCAGTATTATTTGGTGCAACATCCTCTCCATTCTTACTAGAAGCTACTCTAAATACACATTTGAAGAAATCTGAAAGTCCCTTCAAAGAAGTCTTAAAGAAAAGTTTCTATGTGGACAATCTTCAAGGTACTGTGAATAAAGAGGAGGATTTGAAATCCTTATACAGAGAAGCTAACAAGGAGATGAAAGAAGCAAACATGCCTCTAAGGATGTGGAATACAAATTCAAAGCAATTAAGGGAACTTATCAAAGAAGATCTCCCTGAAACTGAAATTCCTGACTGCAACAATATGCTGGGACTTAATTGGAACACACAGGAAGATACTCTGAGTCTCAAAAAGATAAACAATAAATCATGCAGTACACTCACTAAACGTAGTTTACTGTCAGAGGTATCACAATGTTTTGATCCTCTAGGACTCGTCTCACCAATTACCATAAAAGGTAAAATGCTTATGCAAGATGCATGGAAACTCAAAACTGGATGGGATGAGAACTTGCCTCTAGAAATGAGTCAAGCATGGGATGAAATATCCAAGGAGTTTAAACAACTTCATCAAATTAAATTTCCCAGACAAATAGGTCAAGAGGGAAACAAGTACACATTACATGTGTTCTGTGATGCGTCAACCAGAGGTTATGGCGCTGTAGCTTACATGAGTAATGCTGAAGGAAGTACACTAATTACTTCAAAGGCCAGGGTAGCACCCTTGAAGGTCAGAACAGTACCACAATTGGAACTGACAGCACTCTATGTAGGTACAAAATTAGCTGTCTATCTCAACAAAGTACTTGATCATCTCACTATTGAGAAAACCGTGATCTGGAGTGATAATGAGGCAGTTCTCCAGTGGTTAAGAAATAATAAGAGTAAGTTGGTCTATGTACAGAACAGAGTAGCAGAAATAAAAGAGATGCAGAGAGATTATCTCTTTCTCCACGTCTCTACCCAAGAGAATCCAGCTGACATGTTGTCACGTGGTGTCCCACTCAAGAAATTTGTGGATAATAAATTATGGCTCCACGGACCGAACTGGCTCTCTGATGAAAATAACTGGCCTCAGCAAAAAGCTCACATTATGCCAGAAGAAACAGTCTGCTTGAACACAGCAGAAATAAGTTGTGTAAATACTGCAGACACAACAGAAATAGTCATTGATGGATCTAATTACTCATCTTTGGGTAAACTCTTAAGAGTTACAGCTCTTGTCTTTAAATTCATTAAAGGAATTAAACCTGATTATGAATGTCTTGAACCCATTAAATACTGGGTGAAACTAATACAGAAAGACGTTTTCTCTACAGAATATAAATTTCTAGAAACACAAGATAAATCCCCAAAGAAACCTGCCATGATTAATTCTTTAGGACTTTATCTCGACTCAGAAAAGATTATAAGATGTCGAGGAAGAATTCATAATTCTTCACTACCTAAAGAAGCCATACATCCAATATTGATCCCCAAGAATCATTGGCTAACAAAACTGATTGTGCAAAACGCCCACAGTAACGTGTTACATGGTGGGGTAGCTGACACACTTTGTCATATACGACAATCCTACTGGATACCTCAAGGTCGACAAAGTGTGAAAAAACAAATAAAGGACTGTATTACTTGTCATCACTACGATATGCGAGTATGTCAATATCCAGGTCCACCTCCATATCCCTCTGAAAGAGTTTGTCATATCACTCCATTTGAGGTGACAGGTGTAGATTACACTGGACCAATAATTTTAACCAAAACAGTTGACAAAGTTCCCATCAAGGTGTACATCTGTTTGTTCACTTGTGCTACAACTAGAGCAGTACATCTAGAAGTAGCCACTGACATGTCTGCTGAAACTTTTATCAAATTATTCAGAAGGTTTGCAGCCAGAAGGGCATGTCCCAGACTGATGATTTCAGATAATGCAACGAACTTTGTTGCTGGTGCTGCTTATATAAGCAAGATCTTTGATCAACCAGAAGTACAACAGATGCTGAATCAACGCAGATGTCGTTGGAGATACATTCCTCCTAAATCTCCATGGCACGGCGGATTTTATGAAAGAATGATCGGCATTGTAAAGCGTTGTTTAAGGAAGACTCTTCATCGTCAGAGAATAGACTTAGAAGAATTCTGATAAATGACAGCAAATCGTCTACACAGCCGCCCCTGCAGACGAGGTCTAGAAGCTGTCGAAACCATCACAACAGTGGGCTGTCAAGAGATACAATTTGTAAGTATAAATTACCCCTAGGGGGTGTTATGTCAGCATATTTCATTCGATGATGGCTGACGAAATACTTACTTGTTTGGACTCAAAAGTCCACACCTTACTGCCGATAATAGGTTGATTACAAACTCCTTGTGACTCAAGAATTGCGCAATCCCCCGATCTACAAGAAATTCGTAACATACCTTGCTATATATACATGCTAGGAATTCGCAAGAACAGGAGAAATATTCACCAACACTGATCTCTGGCCGAAGGAGACTCGAACCTACGAACCTTGGAACAAAGCACGCAGTGCTTTATCATCCATACCACACTGGACCAGTACCTTGGCGCCCAGCTCACGCTAGACGTTTTGATCCAAGGCAGCCATCTTTCATGCAGGAGGCCTACAGCTTTCCATCTCATCCCCTGCATGCATCGACCGACTAGAGATTTCAGTTGTATAAAATTCTTATATAATTTCTACACATACAGATTTCGTAATAAAATAATATAAAATCAATATAATTTTATCAATTTTTTATCCTTAATTTTTAGGGGTAGATGGGAGCATATCAAAATGCCCAAGAGGTGCAAGGGAACATAATGGTTGGGAATCCCTTTGGCAGACCATGCCATGATCCAATTTTAGTCTACGGATTCATCTTATCACATTGTATCACCCTTCCTTCACGTGTAATGTTCAAAATTTAAGTCTACGGACTAATTATGTCAGACTTTATTACAAAATAGTCCACAGACTAATTTTTTCATATTTTATTGCTCTTGGTTCAGGTATTATCTTCACAATTTAAGTCTACAGACATATTTTTGTCATATTCTATTACTGTACACACAGGAATTATCTTCGCAATGTAACTCTTTGGACTGATTATGTTGTTTTAATACCCCAGTCTCGAGTTATAACTGCATAACTCTAGGACTCTATTTTTGACTAGCGAAGCCTGCTGAGCAGGCGAAAGATTTCGACAATAAGGATTCCCAACTGTTATACATGTATATTACTCATATACGAGTCGACGTTGAAGCATAATTTTACCCAACTCAGAGGGAGAATCTCTACAATTTAATTAATAATAAATCGGATGTATATGCAGTCATCTCTTTTATATTGCTAATCTATAAATTACGATTTTTTATATATAAAATTGAAAAAGTACGTCCATTACTGAATAGCAAATACTTTGAATGCTTTTTTTTTCAAGTGCCATTCAACCTGCATGTACTGTTTGATTTTGAATGCATTTTTTCAACTGTATTCTCAAAAAATCGCACTAAATAGTGAAGCTTTTCAAAAGAGCTGACTCTGTTTTAGTAGAGCTCTGCTCTACCCTGTCTTGTTTCCCTTCGACACACACGAACCACAGACTACCTGACAGCTCACCTGATCTCCATATTCTGTGAGTGTGCATTTATTTGTACACTGTATGCTTACTGACTTATCTGTACATTGTGCCTGTGAATTATCTGTATATTTTTAACGTGTAAACTTTTCTGTAAAGCATGTATTTATTAATTTGTACATTCAGTATGTATACACATCTGCATACTCACTGCCATTGTACATTTCTATATAATCTGTATACGTATGCTACTCTCTATATTCTGTAGCTGTACACTTCTGTGTACACGCTATGTGCACAATTCTCTCTGAATACTTTGCAAGTGTATCTTACTTAATACAATCGTTAAGAGTATACTTTTGTGTACACTGTAAGTGTACACTTCTCTGAATACAGCATCTTTATATTTCTGTATAGTCTTCTATGTGCACACTTCTCTGCACACACTTCAGTGTACTCAGTATAGGTGACCACTTTGTACAGAGCAATTGTATCTTTTTCTGTATACACCTCTTTTAACTCACGGTTAACGTCAGCTCCATTGTTCATGTACTTACATGTGCACTGAGAATCAACATATGGATAAGAGATGGTAATGATATCTTGTACGAAGATGAACATGAAAACTTTTTACCGTAATTATATTAGGACTTGTTGTACGTGGCTAAACTCTCACACTGCACTCTTTTTAAAATAGTTTTTCTTTCACTCTACTTAGTGCATAATGCTGTACTCTCAGTTGTATTTCTAGTACGTGACTACTCTACCGTTCTTCTTGCGTATGCATGTACTCTTTCGTATTACGTGTACATGTTTGTACTCTCACATTCTGCTGTTGAGTGACTGTATGCACCATAATTTGTGGTTCTTCTAGTACTCACACACTATTATCTACGTTTTTCCAAGTTCATACAAATTCGTGTTTTAATAGGTAGATCTGAGTACTTAAAAACGAGGAAATTTGATTCTTTTTTCATCCTCCACATTTTCTCCCATCACTTCTTGTTTTTTTCTCTTTCTTTTCCCTTCCATTCTCCATCTTAATCTCACTCCTGTCCCTCTCTCTTCCTCCTCACCATTTCCCACATTTTCTCTCTTCCTCTCTCTCGCTCTCTCTCTACCCTCATGAAAACCTCATTTTTACCTTCAAACATAAACAATAGTTGTACAACGAACGCCCGACGTATTTACTGCTGAACATGAACGAGGGAACGTGTGGGCAGAATCATGCCTCCCCTTCATTGTCCTCTGTGGCATTAAGCCGCTTCTCTTTTCTAAATAACCCATAAACAGCAACGGACCATGGGCTCTTAGTTTTATGTAAACACCCAACTACCATTTCAAGCCATTACGCCGCAGCTGCGGACGAATTCACTCAAGACTTCTAGTGTTCTTTTATGTTCCACAAGACACCAAGAGTTTTGAAGATGTACTGGGTACTTGTTTTATGGTGGCGATGGACATCCCGACAACGAGCGTTACGACGATACTGCTTTTCATGCATATATGTACCATGAGTCCCATGAGCTAAAGACTAATGCGCATTCGTCTTCACTGGCTCGTTAGGTCTGTTTCCAGAAATACACAAGAATTATGATTCAATGATCTAACGTATGGTGATATCTCCTACCCACTTAATATGGGCTGGTACCCTAGTTTTTATTTATTAAAGTCAGTTCCGTAATAAACATGAGCCTTGTCCTCCTTAGCGAAAATTTGGTGGCGTGCCCAGTTCAATTTGTGTTAGGCTTTCTCATTCGTAAATACGCACGCGTCGTTTAAGATCTGTATTTCACAAGAGTTTCATTGTTCAAAACCTCTTGTGCAGATTCAGGGCTGTTTACCTTATATACATTTTGTCGAACTTTCAGCAGGGATCTTGTAGAAGCTTTCTTCTTTTATTTGTTTTGCCGGACGGTGACTTGCCTGGTTAATTCGCGAAAGGTTCAGAAGTGATGACAACAGTATCTGTGTCACGCTCTTTTAATATATCTCTCATGTTGTTAGCTATATTTCTACTCAGTCGAATAATACCATGTGAGGATTTTATGCCATGGAGTTCTGCAGAATATCTTAGGACAGGGGTTCTGAACCAGGGGGGAATTCAATAAAGTTTGCTAAATATCACAGATTAAATTACAAAATAAAGTAAAATATTTCTCTTTTTATTTGACTTATTCTTGTTTTTTATTCACAGAATTTGAAACCTGTCATGAGTGTCAAAGAAAGACGGTACGATGATTCATACATTCAATATGGATTCACATCCATCCTACATGGAAAAGAAAGGCCTGACTGTATTATCTGTAGCAAAAGTTTTTGAAATGATTTTATTAAACCAACAAAGTTGGAGCATAGAAATGCTCTCAGGAAGATGAACTTGGATTCAACAGCAGTATTCCAAGAAATGAACCAAAAGGTTATTGAAACTTTCTACGTCGTAGCACTGGAGATAGCAAAGTAGAAATAAACATTAAATTGGGGAAATTTTGATCAAACCTTGAGCTCTGAAAATGGTGGAAATTGTGATAGAAATTGGACGGGAAAACACTTGCAGCAGTTTCACTATCAAAGAGTACTGTTCAAAGAAACATCAACGACATGGTCATTGACATCAAGGTTCAAGTTGTACAGGAGATCAAATCTGCAGTATTTGGCTTATTTTGGAAAAACGTTTCATCATTGTTTGAATCAGAAAGTCATTTGTGGGTTAATGTGTGTGGTGCTGTACAGACGGAGCACCAGCTATGTCGGCAACTAAATTTGGATTTCAAGTTTGTGTAAAAAAGAAAACTTCAAAAGTGAAAGGCATTCATTGTATGATCCATAGTCAGGCACTGACCTCAAAAACATTTCCATCTCCACAAGGGAAGGTTTTGGATCATACAATTAAAATTGTGAATTTTCTCAAAAGAGGAGCTCTCAACTCACGACTTTTCAAGCAGTTATGTATTAATATGGATACTGGCCATCATTTGATTATTTTCAATACAAGTGTTCAATGGCTTTCAAAAGGAAATGTAACTGAGTGAGTATTTGAGCTTAGAAATTTGCTCAAATTATTTTTTTAAATTTCTACATAAGACGGAATTTTTCGCCTGGTTTGACGATGAGGAATGGATCATGAGCCTTGCCTGTTTAGCTGACACTTTTGAGCAGTTGAATGAATTGGAACTTCAGATGCAAGGAAGGAATGCAAACATTATAAAATTATTGGATTCCTTGCATGCTTTCATTAGCAACCTGGAAAACTGGAAGAGTAAGGTAAAGATTAAAAATGTTGCACTCTTTGAGAAACTGTCATCAATTCTCTTTGCTGGTGGTGAAGATCAAAAGCTTCCAGAATTTGCAGAATAATGAGATTTTGCAGCATTTGACAGCACTGGAAAATGAATTCAGATGATATTTTCCTGAACTCTGTGATGAGGACTTGAATTTAGTGCGAAATGATATTTGTTAGTTGACATGTTCCTGATGATTTTCATGATGAACTTATGGATTCGAAGACTGATTTGGGAGCAAGAGTTATCAGTCACAGAATTTTTGGCTCTTGACATGCGATTCCTACCGATTCCTACATTGGTGTCGATATATATTTGTGAGTCATGCTTTTCAACTCTGTTGCAAATGGAAACAAGGAATCGAAGCAGAATGGAGGTTGAAAATGAGTTGCTGTGTGCTCTTTCAGCACTTTTCCGCGTATCCAAGAACTGATGAATAAAAAACAATCACAGATTTCTCATTGACTGTAATCTTTATCAGAATAAAACGAATTACAACACCCTGGCATTCTATTGAACTTTTTGTTTATTGAATTATGCTTCAGTAACTTTAATTTGTCAAGTAATTAGTTCTGAATATATAAAAAAAATACTTTTATCCAAGTTATTAAATCAGTCAACTTTTCTGTTGTTATAAAATTTGTAAAAGTCCACTATAAAAATAATCGAAGTAAATGTATATGTACTGATATAGAAAAAAAAACATCGTATTATTTGGAATGCATCTTTGGAACCAGACAATCTTGGGAAGGGGAAAATGACATACTGACGATTGGTGAAAAAGGTGAATAGGGCGAAAAAGGTTTAGAACCACTGCAGTAGATCATTGTCGTAATTCTTGTGCACTTCTGGAAAAAGACCTAAGGTGCCAGCGAAAAAAAATGTGTATTCGCCTTTAGTGCAGAAGACTCATGATATATATATATATATATATATATATATATATATATATATATATATATATATATATATATATATATATATATATATATATGTCGTGCCGAATAGGCAGAACTTGCGATCTTGGCTTAAATAGCAACGCTCATCTTGCCATACAGGACAAGTGAAAATTTGTGTATGCAATAATTTTACCAAAATCCTTCTGAACCTAACGAAAAAAATATATTTCACTGTGTTTGTTTAGTATTAAATTATTGTAAAAAAATCTAAAATATATTTAGTTGGGTTAGGCTAAAATAAATTGTTCTTGTTATAATAAGGTTAGGTAAGTTTTCTAAGATTCTTTTGGAGCAAAATTAAATTTTTTTACATTAACATTAATGAAAAAAATATATATTTAAACGTATAAGAGAAAATTTTAGAAAGGACTTAATTTTAAATGAGTTCTTGCTAATTGACCAGTTTTACATATTCGACACGACATATATATATATATATATATATATATATATATATATATATATATATATATATATATATATATATATATATATATATATGCGCATTAAAATCACAGTAAATAGGTGATTTTAAAATATGCAAAACAACCACTCTGAAAGAGTAGTGAAATTCCAAGCGCTTTCGTGACTACTCGTTATTCCTTGACAATGTGAGTAGTCAGAAAAGCGCTTGGAATTTCACTACTCTTTCACAGTGGTTGTTTTGCATATATATATATATATATATATATATATATATATATATATATATATATATATATATATATATATATATATATATATATATATATATATATATATATATATATATATATATATATATATATATATATATATATATATATATATATATATATATGAAAACCAGGATCGTCGGAACGCTCGTTGCCGGGATATCTATCGCCAACATAAAACAAGTACTCAGTACATCTTCCAGAGTATTCGTGTCTTGTGGGACTTAACAGAACACAACACTGTGAGTTTTGAGCGAACTCGTCCGTAGCTGAAGTGTAATGGCTTGAAATGGTAGTTGGGTGTTTACATAAAACTAAGAGCCCATGGTCCGTTGCTGTTTATGGGTTATTTAGAAGAGAGAAGCGGCTTAATGCCAAAGAAGACAATCAATGAGAGACATGATTCTGCCCACACGTTCCCTCGTTTACGTTCAGCAGGAAATACATCGAGCGTTCATTGTACAACTATTACCCGTGTTTGAATATAAAAATGACCTTTGCATGAGGGTAGAGAGAGGACTAAAGGGAGGGAGAGAGAAAATGATATGGGAAGGGGAACACAAATGGTGAGGAGAAAGAGAAAGGGGACAGAAGTGAGAGTAAGAGGGAGAATGGGAGGGAAAGGAAAGGGAGATGAACAAGGAGTGATGGAAGGAGAGGTGGAGGATGAACAAGGAATCAACTTTCCTCATTTTAAGTTCTCTGATCTACCTTTTAAACGCGAATTGGTATGAACTTGGAAAAACGTAGATAATAGGGTGTGAGCACTAGAAGACCCAAAAATTACAATACAAACAGTCACTCAACAGCAGAAAGTAAGAGTACAAACGCGTACACGTACAAGTAAGCGTAAGAGTACGGGAAGGTACAATTAGAACGTGAGAGTACAGCTAGGTATAGGAAGAACTTGAGAATACAGGCATGATCCACGAGAACTTCACAATACAGTCACGTACTAGAAATACAACAGAGTGTACAGCATCTTTCACTAAGTGCCGAGTGAGAGTAAAATTATTTTTAAAAATTACAGAGTGACACTTTAACCACGTACAACAAGTACAGTGTCAGAATATAATTAGGGTAGGAAGAGTTCGTGTACAACATTGTACAAGATATTTCTGCCATCTCTTATCCATATTTTGATTCGCAGTGTACATTTATAAACATGCACATTGAAACCGACATTTATGCAGTGTAAAGAGAGGAGTACATTTATAGTGTAGACAGAAAACGATACAGTTGCTGTGTACAAGGTGATCACTATATTGTGTTCACTGGAATGGACACTTAAAGAGTGGACAGAGAAGTGTGCACATAGAACAGTATAGAGAAATGTATAGATAATTTTCACAGAGAAGTGTTCATTTACATTGTATACTAAAGTTAACTCTTAAAGAGTGTACACGGAAGCACACACATACAAAGCATTCATAGAAGAATGATTTCATCATATACGGAGAATTGTGCACTTAGTATGTACAAAGAAGTGTACATGTACAGAATACAGAGATTAGCACACGTCAGCAGGTGTACACTGGCAGTGGATACATAGACGTGTGCACATGCAAAATGTATAAATAAACATATACGTGGTATACAGAAAAGTTTACAAGTTAAAAATGTATACCAACATCCTTATTAATCCCTCTTTATTACTCCATCTTTATTACTCCATCTTCATTACTCTGTGAGTGTATATATGCATAACGTACAGACAGTTGTACACGTTAATAATATGCAGATATGTGCATGGACGAAATGTACAAATAAGTCTATAAGTAGAGTGTAAAATTAAATGTACACTGACGGAGTTTACAGATCAGGTGAGCTGTCAGCTCACCTGATCTATTGACAAGAAACGAGAGGAGGAAGAATAGAGCTTTAGTGTAGTAGAGGTCTACTGTAGTTGAGCTCTACAACAGTTGTAGAGCTTTTAATGTAGTAGAGTCAGCTCTCTCATAAAGCTTCACTATTTAATGCGATTTTTTGAGAATGTGACTGAAAACTTTAGAAATGTTAAAATTTAAAATTAAACAGCACATACTGGTTCAGTAGCACTTAAAAAAAGCCTTAGAAGAATTTGCTATTCAATAATGGACTTACGTTTTCAATTTTATTTACCAAAATCGTAATTTATACATTAGCTATATAACAGAGTAGAGAGATTCTCTCTTTGAGTTGGGTAAAATTATGTTGCAAATGTCTCCTCGTATATTACACATATAACCCACACATAGGAGAGAGGAGAGGCTTATTTATGTATTGTTCCAGTCACGGTATTGTGCCTTTTTGTTTCTCGTATATTAGTAAGATATATATATAACGGGTGGGTATCTTTATTGTCGAAATATATTGCCTGTTCAGCAGGCTTCCCTAGTTGAAAATAGTACCAGAGTTATGCAGTTATAACTTCAGGCTGGAGTAATAAAACAACAAAATCAGTCCATGGAGAGTAAGAGTTATAAAATATGACAAAATTAATCCGTAGATTTTATGTTCAGATAATTCCTTAGGGCAGGGTAATGAAGTGTGACAAAATTATTGTGACAGTATTCGACTTTAATTTTGAAGACTATACCTGGGGCAAGGGTAATGGAATATGAAAAGATCATTCATTGGATCGTGGTATCGTCCACCAGTCTATCTGAAGACAAAAAATGAAAAGCACTGTATTAAAATATCGCAGTGTGGGTTCATACACGTATATTACTAAGAATACCAATGAAGTGTGGGAAGATAAGGCTTAAGAAAACTATTTATGTAGAGACAACAGTATCAGTGGAAAGCCTATAAATAACTAGCCCACACACAGGAGAGAGAACACGATGTTTCGGTCCGAATTGAACAATTTACTAGTCACGCTAACACACGAAGGTGAGGGAGCCAATATATGAAAATAGGAGAGATGGACAGGGATAGGAGAAAGAGGAAGAAATGAGGATATGGAAAGTAATGGTAGAGGTAATGTTGGTAGTGCGAGTATTAGTAGTGTTAGCAGTAAATCGGGGAAGAAGTGGTAGAGAGTAAGGGAAGTGAAGCGAGGCAAAAGTAGATGCAGTAGTGGTATTGATAGTGGATGTAGTAATAATGGAGTAATAATAGTAGAAATGGAAGTGGAGTAAGCTGAATAAAATCTTGACTTTAAACTCTTGTTCCGCGACGAACGGATATTAGTCTCGTGTTATGTTAGAAAAAGAGTGAGGCACAGAGATAAGAAACAAAGAAAAAATGGTATACCAAAAAATTGAGAAAAACGAAAAACTGAGACAAAGCATAGATACGCAAATACATGTGTAATTAATCTTCAAAACACAATGACAGAAAATAAGAATAAGAACGTTAATTGAGAAGTGAGAGTAGAGGCCATTCACCTGCCTGCCTGCACGACGTAACAACCACAGTGATGTTGACAAATACATACCATGAATATACCTGGAGGGTATTTCGGGGTCAGCGCCCCCCGCGGCCCGGTCCATGACCTGGCCTCGCGTTGGATAAGGGCATGATCAGCCAGGATGGTACTGCTTGCCACACGCAAACCAGCGTACGAACCACAGCCCTGCTGGTCATGTAGATTGAATACTAAACCTTTATACGCACGTTTCCATCTAATCTAGATCGAAACATTGTCCCAAATGAATATTTTTTCTACATGTGTCTTTGTGTACACAGCTGTCTACTTACCAGACAGCTAACACATTAGCCTAAAGTTACCTTAGTTAGAATGGATATAATCTACCACAATATTTCACATTATGGTCCATCTAATGCTGCCTCCATTCCCTCGCCTTTATCTCCACCTACAGCACTTCTCCAACAAGACGACTTCCATCACCTCCAACACTCCTTCCATAATCCAACCTCCACCACCTCGTCCTCACAAGATTGGAACTAACTTGTAGCTAACCTCATTGTGGTACGCTTAAGGACGTTCCAGAGGCAGAAGTGATGGCAGGTGTTGGCAGGAATTGGTAATTATACTGGCAGTATTGATGGCAGGTGTTTTTTTTTTGTGGTAGCAGTAAGAGTAGTATATAACAGCAGTAATAGTTGCAGATAGTTACAGTAATCGTGGTAGGTAGTAGGTATAATAGTTTGAACATTAAAATGGTATAAAATACCGACAGGTTGTTAGGTAAGACACATATGCAACAGTTAGGTATCTTTATTATGAAACGTTTCGCCTACACAGTAGGCTTCTTCAGTCAAGTACAGAAAAGTTGATAGAAGCAGAAGATACTTGAAGACGATGTAATCAGTCCATCACCCTTAAAGTTTTGAGGTGGTCAGTCCCTCAGTCTGGAGAAGAGCATTGTTCCATAGTATGAAACAATATGGAGAAGAAGTGACAGGATGAAGCTTTTTATAGCGCCAAGAGGTGAGACGTAGGCCACTAGGAGAGGTAAGAACTCAGATGTTGAAAGGTCAGGTCCCCCTCAAATCCAGCCCCTCTCATTAGTGGAAGTTGTCGAAGTTGATTGCAGGTCTGTACCAAGATACCCTTGTGTTGCAGTGTCTGACAGATTGAACATTAAAATGGTATAAAATACCGACAGGTTGTTAGGTAAGACACATATGCAACAGTTAGGTATCTTTATTATGAAACGTTTCGCCTTCACAGTAGGCTTCTTTTCTGTACTTGACTGAAGAAGCCTACTGTGTAGGCGAAACGTTTCATAATAAAGATACCTAACTGTTGCATATGTGTCTTACCTAACAACCTGTCGGTATTTTATACCATTTTAATGTTCAATCTGTCAGACACTGCAACACAAGGGTATCTTGGTACAGACCTGCAATCAACTTCGACAACTTCCACTAATGAGAGGGGCTGGATTTGAGGGGGACCTGACCTTTCAACATCTGAGTTCTTACCTCTCCTAGTGGCCTACGTCTCACCTCTTGGCGCTATAAAAAGCTCCATCCTGTCACTTCTTCTCCATATTGTTTCATACTATGGAACAATGCTCTTCTCCAGACTGAGGGACTGACCACCTCAAAACTTTAAGGGTGATGGACTGATTACATCGTCTTCAAGTATCTTCTGCTTCTATCAACTTTTCTGTACTTGACTGAAGAAGCCTACTGTGTAGGCGAAACGTTTCATAATAAAGATACCTAACTGTTGCATATGTGTCTTACCTAACAACAGGTATAATAGTGGTAGAAAGTAACAGTAATAGAAATAGGGAGTAGCAGTAATTGTGATAGGCAGTGTAAGTTGTAGTGGCAGGCATTAGATAGTAGATAGGAGCAGTAATAATGGTAGATAGCAGCATTTGTGAAAGCAGGTGGTAACAGTATGGAAGGCAGTTGGTGGCAGTAGGAAAGGAAGGTGCTTGCATTAAGGAAAGCAGTTGGTGGCAGAAGGGAGGGCGGATGGTGGCATTAGGAGGGCAGGTGGTGACAGTACGGATTTGAAAAATATTGTAGACGAAGGAGATTGCAGAATAAATCGTTGAATATCCCCGATTCTAGAGATTGAAGAATTAAAAGTCAAATTGAAATTAAGAAATCTGGAGGAAGCCAGAGTATTTAAAAGTTCAGAAGAAAAATATCACCACTTTGGGTCTATAAGTTGACAACAGATGAAGGCAAGAAAAAGGCCGTAGCGTCGAGAAATATGGAGAAAGAATAACTGTCAACAGCTACATTACTGAAAATGTACTAGATAGCGTTGCAAACATTTTTGCATGGCTGGATGTAAACATTGAAGAAAGATATTTGATTAAGCTCTAACCAGAGCGAAACGTCGTCTATAATCATTGCATGCTCTGCAAAATGTGTTTTTGAACTATGTCGGCAATCCCTTGCGTCATTGAGTATAAAGTTACAAATCAAAAGAAAATGAAGCGTTACAGAAGGCCTAGTGGGCCACGTCTCTCCACACACAGATGACTGCGTTAACATTTCAGTCATAGATGGCAGTCTAATTAATACTGAAGTGGTCAGTGATATCTCTCAGTGGTTGATCAAATTTCAAAATAGTGTGTTGCATTATGTGCAGCTAGACCCACATGTCTGGGACAATTGTATAAATTAGATTCGTTAAAAATAAATACTGAATCACTCTCCAGATTTTTTCCTTATGCATTCGTTCATGATGGTGGAGACTACGATTTTTGAAACCCTTTTAACATCATTTTTGCCCTCTTCTGGAAGGTATTTCATATATATATATATATATATATATATATATATATATATATATATATATATATATATATATATATATATATATATATATATATATATATAATATTATGGGGTACCACTTCTGGAACTGTGCTGGGGGCCCTCATTGTCAACAACGCTCTTCTTGCCGAATAAGGCAAGCGAAAATTTGTTAATGCAATAATTTTACAAAAAATCCTTTTGAGCCTAACGAAAAATATATATATTTCATTGTGTGTGTTTATTATTAAATTATTGTAAACTTATCTAAAATATATTTATTTGGATTAGGCTAAATTAAATTATGCTTCTTATAAAAAGATTAGTTAAGTTTTCTGAGTTTCTTTTCGTACAAAATTATTAATTTTTACAAAAAACATAGGTGAAAAAAATATATATGTTTAAACGTATAAGAGAAAATTTTAGAAAGGACTTAATTTTAAATGAGTTCTTGCTAAACGACGAATTTTAAATATTCGGCTGTATATATATATATATATATATATATATATATATATATATATATATATATATATATATATATATATATATATATATATATATATATATATATATATATTATTTTAGATGAGGACAAATGTTTGGTTAAAGATTTTCAATCTTACACAAGCTTGTTACAAGCTTGAAAGCTTGAGGAAAACTACAGAGTTTTTGCAGTTTGTTGACTAGAAACTGTTATCCAATTAAGGACCGGAATTCCCTACATTGTTTGTTTCACACGATCTACCTCAGCCAATCAGAAAACGCAGTACGAATTCTGTGACAGCCATTACTTCCTCAATCATTCAGAAAATATTGTTCTTCGTATTTATTTGTTAGCGTCCATTGTTTATGCCAATCAGGAAACATAATGGTAAATGTTTTTTGAATAATGTTAATATCTCGTAAGATCACCTCCAGAAAAGAAGGAAATCCGATACATTTATTTGACCAAAATGTTCACTAATAAGCAACAGAAGCATGGAAATGGCATGGTACTTGAGGAAGACACAAGAGTAACACCTCGGTTTATTTCTGCATTAAAAATACCAAACGGCTGCGAATGTCTTACTCACACAGGAAATCAACAGAAGTTTTGAAAGAAGATTGACCTAAAGATGTAAGAAAAAACATATTTACGTTAACTAAAGCATTTTATTAAAGGGAACGTTTCGCCATCCAGTGACCTTGTTAGTTTATTGGATTCACAAAGTCCCTGAGTTTGGAAAGCGTTCCCTTATGGTGTTATATACCAAAAAGTATGTTATTAAGACATAATATGGCACATCCTTGAGGAAACGTTTCGCCCACAAGTGGCTTGATCAGTTCTCACGAGAATTAACGAAGTCCCAGGTGGAAGGTACTTTGTCTTACTAACAACGTTTTGCTTATAAAATCTCCTAATAATCGCATATGTGTTTCTCTTTGAACAACAGCGGCCTATCCTCTACCACTGAAGGTTCCATCACCTTGAAACACGTGTCAGCTTTACGTCCAGCTATGTATGTATACTTTGTGTTAGGTTCATGCATGGCTTAACACGCTGAGTCAAGCGATCTCTCTGAACTTTGTTAGTGAGAGTGAGAGGGGACGTGGAGAGTGGGAGTGGAGAAAGGTGATGGAAAAGTATGGAAAGGACAGGGAAAGTTGAAAGGGAAGGGCATGGAGAGAAGAGAGAAAGAGGGAGAGTGGGAGAGTGGGAGAGGAGTGAAGAGGGAAGAGAAAGCATAGCGGAGGGAGAAGGAGTGTGGATTTGAGAAAGGGGATTTGCAGTAAGATCGATGAATAGGTGTGAAGGGTTAGGGGAATTTTGTGGAGAGAAAGGGAATGGAGAGGGTAGATGACTTATACTTCTGGTTACCAACCAGTTTTACCATGACTAACACGACCACCTACTCTGTCCACTACTATTACTACTACTACTACTACTATTAGCTATGTTATATCCTGGTCTTCTGGTCCTTGTGATACAATTGCTGAGCAAACATCAGTTATCTTTTGACCTTCAGACTGACACATCGAAGTATCTAAATCAATCCTATGCATGTCAAGTGTTTCTTCTACCTGGTTTTTGAACGACTTTATTATCTTCCCTCTAACAACATTAGGGGATAGTTTATTTTTTCATCAAATGTTTCTGCTTGCTAAAAAAAACACTTTTCATGCGTTTGTGTCGTGTCTTTTGTCTCGACGTTTCATTTCCTTGTTTCGATTTATGGACTCATTCACTACTTCAAATAGTTCTTCGTGTCTGAGTTATAAGTCATTCAATACTAGAAACGAAGGTGGAGATGAGAGACGAGAGAGAATAGACACAGGGGTTGTGAGGAGGAGTGTAGAGTGGGAAAAAGAAAATGTAAAAAGGGTAGTAAGAAACACGAGGAGTGAAGAATGGAGAATTAAGAAAGGAATATAAAAGAGGGAAGAAGAGAGCTCTGAGAGGAGAATTTGAAGTATGAATTAGGAAGAAGGGAGCCTGGAGAGGAGAATAAGGGGTTTCGAGAGGGAATAAAGATGTGGGGAGAGAAGATAAGATTTTCTTCGGATTTTTAACCCCGGAGGGTTAGCCACCCAGGATTACCCAAGAAGGTCAGTGCGTCATCGAGGACTGTCTAACTTATATCCATTGTGGTCCTCAATCTTGTCCCCCAGGATGCGACCCACACCAGTCGACTAACACCCAGGTACCTATTTGCTGCTAGGTGAACAGGACAACAGGTGTAAAGAAATGCGTCGAAATGTTTCCACCCGTCAGGAATCGAACCCGTGCCCTCCGTGTGTGAAGCGGGAGCTTTAGCCACCAGGTCCGGTGGCCTGGTGGCTAGAGTAATGGAGTGAATACTAAGAAGAGTGGAAAGAAAAAGGACAAAGGGAGCATAGAAGGTTGCGAGATGTGTGTTTACCTGTTAGTGATTATTATGATAGTTGTGTCTCAGCTTCCGTATCTTGAGAGAGAGCAAAAGAGCAAGAGAGAGAGAGAGAGAGAGAGAGACTATGATGTGTGTATGTACTGAGTTAGTTGTTGTGATTGCAGGGGTCGAATCACAGTTCCTGGCACTGCTTCTTCACTGGTCGCTACTAGGTCACTCTTCGTGCTCCATGAGCTTTATCATACCTCTCCTTATAGCTATGTATGAATGCTGTCTCTCCTACATCAGTTCGCAGACTATTCCACTTCCTGACAACTCTATAACTGAAGAAATACTTCACAACATCCCTGTGATCGATCTGAGTCTTCAACTTCCAATTGTGACTCCTTGTTGCTGTGTCCCATCTCTGGAACATCCTGTCTCTGTCCACCTTGTCAATTCCTCTCAGTATTTTATGTGTCGCTATCATATCGCCCCTATCTCTCCTGTCCTCCAGTGTCGACAGGTCTATTTCCCTTAACCTCTCCCCGTAGGACATACTCTTTAGATCCGGGACTAGTAATGTTGCAAGCCTTTTTCACTTTCTCTAATTTCCTTACGTGCTTGGCTAGGTGTGGGTTCCAAACTGTGCTGTACATTCCAATATAGGCCTGACATACACGGTGTACAGGGTCCTGAACTATTAATAACAAAAAAAGGCACAATACCGTGACTGGAACGATACACAAATAACCCGCACATGAAAGAGAGAAGCTTACGACGACGTTTCGGTCCGACTTTGTCAATGGTCCAAGTCGGACCGAAACGTCGTCGTAAGCTTCTCTATTTTATGTGCGGGTTATTTGTGTATCCTGAACTATTCCTTGTTGAGATGACAGAATGTGTGTGTGTGTGTGTGTGTGTGTGTGTGTGTGTGTGTGTGTGTGTGTGTGTGTGTGTGTGTGTGTGTGTGTGTGTGTGTGTGTGTGTGGTAATAAGATTTACTGAGTCAATGGAATAAAATTTTACGTATGTTCTTTAAGAATAAATATTTAGTGCATTAACGACTGTTGTGACTACACCCACACACACGCCAGCGTCCCTGAGCAAACATCTGCTTCACTTTTCTTGATTTATGTTTATTGGTTCACTGCGCCTGTTAGCGTATTTCATATATGACTTAAGGTAGATACACACACACACACACACACATACACACACACGCACACGCACACACACACACACACACAGTGATATGACAGACGGGATAAAGTCAGAGGTATCCCTGTCCCCTGACGACGTGAAACTAATGATAATACAAGCGGACGAGGATCAGGAATGACTACAAAGGGATCTGGACAGGCTGCAAGCCTGGTCCGACAAATACCTCGTTGAGTTTAACCTCACCAAGTGCAAAGTTATGAAGTTTTGAAAAGGACAAAGAAGACTGCATACCGAGTACAGGCTTGGAGCAAAACGTACAAACCTCATCATTTAGAAGGATCTTATGGTGAGTATCATACAGTGCACATTCCTTGTGGCGCATCAACTAAATAACTGCTACCTACCTGGAGTCTACCTGGAGGGAATTCCGATGATCAACGCCCCTGCGGCTCGGTCCATGACCAGGCCTCCTGGTGGATCAGGGCCTGATCAACCAGGCTGTTACTGCGAACCACATCCCGGCTGCAGCAAATGTACATTTAACAAATCTAAGAATAGATTTTCGACATCTAAGTAAAGAGTCATTTGCGACACTGTACACTGTTTACGTCAGGTCTATATTGGAGTATGCAGCACCACTATGGAACCCACACTTGGACTAGCACATCAAGAAACTGGAGAAAATGCAGAAGTTAGCAACAAGACTAGTCCCGGAGTTGAGGGGTATATTCTATTCTAAGAGAGGCTATGGGAACTCAGCCTGATGATACTGGAGGACAGTAGGGATAATACAGGCTATGATAACTACCTACAAAATAATGAGAGGAATTGACAGGGCGAACAGAAACAACATTTTTCAGAGATGGGATAGAGGAACAAATGGGCACAACTCGAAGTTGAAAATTGAGAGGAGTGATACGGATGTTAGGAAGTGTTTCTACAGCTTTAAATTTGTAATGAAGAGGAACAAACACTTGAGAAGCACTGCAGCAGGCAAACTGGACCAGGCTCAGCGACTCCACCCATCATCGTGTTGACATATCCACATCTATTTCGCTGAACGAGCACTTTTCACATTTTTCCGATCCGAATTAATCTAACTTGAATTCATTATTTTCATAAGGGACGGGAAAAGTAACATTCAAGAAGCCCTAGATCAATAATACTTATTTAACTTACATCAAGTTGATTAAGACACACACATTCATTAGATGTTCGATATTCTCGTTTACAGGAATTAAGAACATTACTAAATAATTTCTATTCCTTTACCGTCCTCTGGTATATGCTGTTGTATAACATCAATAGTTTTACGTCACTGAAAATAACTTTATGATTCTCTGTATTTATATGGTAAAACACTTCTCTATTGCTATTACTACAACATTATATTGATTGTTGTATGTGGTGAACCGCTAAGCCAGCGGAAGACGCTGGAGTTTATGGTCAGATGACCAAAACCTCCAGTGGTGGGTGATTGTATGACCCACATCAAGAAACACTTGTCCTGTTTCCTGATTAATCTTACCTAACCTAACTGCTCTATTATTTTCCCCAGATGAAAAAAGTCGATGTTTAATTTTCTCTCTCTTTTTTTTTTTTTTTAGTCGACGCACTACAGTCTAGTAAATGCCAACATTTATCTGGGTATCTTCCTTAATTTTTCTGTTTACAAATATCGTAACGGTAGTTAATGCTAACCTCTTAATGAGAGGTAATTTCTTCTCTAAATTTAAGTTAATCCACGTAAGGAAGAACAATGGAATTTTTAGTTACGTAGTTTTTCTTCTCTTTAGCCCCCAAAAGTTACTTCAGGCCAAGAAATTGGCAGAGTCCATAAAAATCTTAGTCTACCCTAATTTCGAAAATGAGTTATAAATACGTATAAGTAACCTTCTGTTCCAAGAAGCATGATTTGCATTACTCGGTTCGTTCGAAGAAATATTCACAAAGTGACACCACCTTGTGTTCGGGGAGAGTGAGAAGAAGAAAAGGTCCACGGATTACTATCCAAATATAATGTTTTTGTCCCATAAAAGAATCGTCGGGTCGCCATCTGGAGAAGACCTGGGCGGGAAGTACCGGCGAACCTACATGACCATAAAAGAAGGCCCGTTGCTAACACTCCTGCTTACTGGAGTGTCCGAAAAACGAGAGTTAGGTATTATCTATCTATTCAGCTTGAAATATAACATTTCTATTAAACGAACTGTGAGGAACTGTAGAACGTTAACAGATGCCTGAAGAGCATTAACAGATGCCGTTCGAACATTAATAGATGATGGAAGAACAGATAATACATCATCAGTGTACCGCTGCACAGTGACCTAAAGGCGGAAAATTGGTACATGAGCACAGTTGAACATGAAAGACAGAGACGAGTCAGAGGGATGTCAAGAAATATTTTCTTCCGCCTCAGGTTTGCCGGGAATTGGAATAATCTGGACGAAGTGGTAGAGGCAAGCTCCACGCATAGACTTACGGATAGTTGAGTTACAGTCCTCGAGGATAGTAGGAAACGACATCAGTCACAGCCATTGAAGAGACAGGATAGTAACTTTAGACTTTACCTTTACATCCATGGAAAGGACACACACACACACACACACACACACACACACACACACACACACACACACACACACACACACACACACACACACACATACACACAGTGTGTGGTGTGGTGGAGGCAGGATCCATACATATTTTTAAGAAGAGGTATGATAAAGCTCATGGAGCAGGAAGAGTGACCTACGACCCGTGAAGAGGCGGGGCCAAGAGCTGTGACTCCAACCTTGCAACCACAACGAGGTGAGTACAAACACAAACACACACACACTTAAGACATACATGCACACACAACTTGTTGAATGCACCCTTCGAGGATGGCCTTGTCATTACAAATAGATAATACACACTTCAGATTTATGAGTGGTAAGATGATGGAGAAAATGTTTGCGCAATGAGTAGAAAAATATGAATTTTCGGTGACATGTTTCTTTTTCCTAACCCCCCCCCCCCAATGAAGATGAAATAAAGACACAAAAGAAGTTATGAAAAATGCTGGTTTAAAAAAAAAAAAGAGAAAATACTTAATATGGTCAAGTAGAGCTACAGAAGAGAGAGAGAAGACGTGATATCCACATTTGATAATAAAGAAAATGGAGAAGCCATATGTGTAAGACTTGGATATCTTTATTGATGAAGCCTGCACAGGAGGCTTCGAATATAGAGTTATCTATAATACTGGAGATGGAAGAAGAATTGGATAAAATTAAGGTGTTCAGTCCCTAATTCGTGAAGAGATGATATAAAGCGTTCAGCCCCTTAGCTTATTGATGTTGTGTACAGACATTTTTTTATAATAAAGGACAAAAGAAAAGAGGTAAAGAAGTCTTAACAAAACAGTACCTTCCGTCGTGAAGAATATTACTGAAATAGCTCAAAAAACAACAACAGAAGTTATTTATTCACTAATAAAGTGGCGGTTTCATGGAATGAGAAGAAAAATTAAGATAGTTTGTGGTACAATCACTGGAATAAGATTAAACTAGAGGTAGAAGGAGCTACAGCTACAACTAAGAGAGAAATATTATAAGGTCCAATGAAAACTGCAATTATAACCATTGGAAACGCTACAGTACTTTATTATAAATAATTTATATGCCAAAAGCCCTGCTCATTTAGGATAATACGAAGAAGCAAAAGGAAAATGCAGGTAAAAAAGAGAAAGAAATTAACTAGCCTGACCACTTCGGATTTGGTGTTTTAAGAGAGTGCGAGTTACTTTGTGTTTTATGAGTTTGTGTGTTTGTCTTTTAAGAGAATGTGTGTTAGCGTGTGTTTAAGAGAGTGTGTATTGGTTCAGGTGTTGAGAGTGTGTTGGTTTGTATTTAAAGACAACATTATATGTCTGTAGAGTTTACAATACAGTATAAGAAGGTCAAGGTTTGACATAACAAATGATGGTTGCTGTGAAGATGACCTCTTAAATGACTATTACTTTTCCGTTTGTAGGATAAATATTTCCTGACTCTTCTGACAAACTGATCTCCAGTTAAAGATTTGTGTTCCCTTTGAATCACCCTTCGTATCTTTCTGCCCGAGCTAACATTTATTAGAAATTAAATAATGCTGTTTTCAGTTAAGATTGGTTGGGTTCAGTCAGGTTAAGATAAATTAGATAAGGAAAAATAGTTTTACAAATAGTTATAGCAGAGTGGGACTTTTTCAAGGAAAATATAGATTTTTGATGAAATCCAGTGATGGATGAACCGCCATACTCTATAATGATGATTTGTCTTTTTTAACTGTTTGTGAAATTACCACTTAGGCTTCTTAGGCTTCGTTAGATTAGGTTAAGTTTTTTTCAGATTTGGGTAACATATGTTAGCCTACATTTCTGTATAATTTACAGATATTGTAATAGCTCAGAGAAATAGTATTGACACGAGTACTAAGAAAATTAGAGGATGGGATGCTTCTGAACAGCTGGTAAGTCTTACCTGTTTTGGTACTACCACTGCAGCTCAAAGACAAAGGTAAACATTTTCTCTCAAAAGATTCAACCTTGTCTCCCTAGACATGGGTTGGTGAGGGGCTCTTGATTTAGGGAATTGGATCTGTGCTCCAGTTCCCCGAATTAAGCCTGAATGTCCTCCACATCCCCCCCCCAGGCGCTGTATAATCCTCCGGGTTTAGCGCTTCCCCTTGATTATAATAATAATAATAATACCTAGACATGGAAGACGTTTTCATTACATATTCAAAAAAAAAAATTGATTCTGTCAACTCAGACCTCTTAACATTTACTTCCTTACTCATCTTTTCTTCAGTTTCCCAAATACAAAAACTCGACAGCTGCTAAGAGCGCTCGATTCCTACCTAAAGATACCAGCGTCGATTTCCAAGCAGGTTAAACCCCATTGGCAGGTCTCGTCACATCTGCTGCCCTTGCGCACATATCAGTAAATAGGTACCTGAGTGCTGGGTGTTCGCTGATTGTTGTGGGTAGCATATTGGGGGAGATAGTACATTTTGGACTAAGGTTTGACAAACTAGGGTATATATACTCTAGGGGTAAGCGACGGAATTTTCAAAGGGTACGAAAGTGAGTTATAATAATATTTAGTTTCGTTATTTCCCCCCTTGAATTTTAAATATATCTATTTTACATTAAATATTTCCAAAGAACATGACCGTAGATTCTGTTTT
Source organism: Cherax quadricarinatus (assembly GCF_038502225.1). Lineage (NCBI taxonomy): Eukaryota > Metazoa > Arthropoda > Malacostraca > Decapoda > Parastacidae > Cherax > Cherax quadricarinatus. The sequence continues at coordinate 10,543,112 of NC_091360.1, forward strand.
GCGCAGCATAAAGACAACATTTTATGTTTGGCCGCGGGGGCCTTTACCCCCCGAACACCCTCCAGGTAGACGACGACCTCAGAGTTTGGAAATATGTCACATGCTCACTGTTAGGATAATTCAGTGAGGAAACATTTTGCAACGAATGAACTGAAGAGTACAATCCCTAAACTAGGAATTAAACTCTCATTATATAGACACTGAGAGGCATGAGTACAACCTCTCTTAATACATATCGTCTCTATAATTGTTCATAATGTCAATTTACTCGCACATAAATTAAAATTTTAGTTCGTAAGCTCATTTTTCTCCCATACTAACCGTATTACTGTAGTATATAGTTAAATCTGTATGTGATGACACTAGACATTATGGAAGGTAATTTTTTCTCATTTCCACACATTAAACATACCACAGTGGAATGAAATATAAACGTGTACACAGTGAAGGTGGCAGACATAACTGTACTAAGGTACGATAGAAGAACAGTAAATATACCTTATGTAAAATGTGTAAGGGGTGGGTGCATAATGGATGTGTATACGATTATGGTAATGATACCAGATTTCAGTTTGTTACAAATGCACTTTGACAGTGTTGACATTGGGTTGCCGAATTTTAGTACAAATGACCCCTTGCCATACACTGATGATTATGATCATTTTATGAAAATAGGCCTTCCCTTTATTCATGTCAACGCATGATCACTTTTCCCAAAATTGGCAGACCAAGACTTGATTTATACTGGAGATTCTATGGTTTGAAGTGTTACTTCCCAAGATCAAACCCATCTTAGTAGGAACTAGTTAAATGACCAGTTCTTAGAAGACTTGTAGAGAGTCTTGTCCGGACTTGAGAACAATTGCGAGACAGTAATACTGGGGGACTTCAATATCTGTTTTCAACAGCAAAATAACGGTCTATGTAAAAGGTATAAACAAATTCTAGGTTTAAATATTTACACTCAACTAATTAATGCACCAATCCGGATCACACATTTCTCAGCCACCCTAATTGACTACATACTTTGTAACCGCTCTGAGAATATTAGTCAGTCAGGCGTCATTACCACAGGTCTTAGTGATCATTTCATAATTTACTGCACCGGGAAAATCACTTGGGAACGCATAGGCCTACACAGGACAATACAAATGAGGTCAACTAGAAGCTACAGTAAAGAAACACTGGTAAATAGGCTACACAATTGTGATTGGACAGTGATAACAAGTTACACGGACGTAAATGATGCCTGGGAAAAATTTAAAACAATTTAAAACACTTCCATTATTATTCCAATATTGCACCAGTGAATGAAGAATTGAACCCTGGATAACTACTGAGATATTAGATAATATGAAATTCAGAGATCAGTTGCTAAAAAGATTTAAGGCAAACAGACAGGATATTGCAGCGCTAAATGAGTTCCAAAGGGTGAGGAACAGAGTGCAGAGGCTTATAAAAGAAGCGAGGGCAAGGCACTATTGCTCAAAAACCGATGAGTACAAGAATAACCCTAGAAAGCTCTAGCAACAACTAAAACAGTTGGGGTATAGCCATAAACCCATAGATGGGTCCAACATAGTAATAAATATCAATAACGAGATATCCCAGGAAACAACTAAAGTGGCAAATTGTTTCAATTTTTACTACACATCTGTCGCATCAACACTAGTAAGTAAACTACCAGCTGCATCAAATACCTTTAACACAGACTCTGATAAGTTTAAAACGTACTATACCAATAAAGGGGTAACCCCAAAAGTTGTCAACTAGTAAATGCATCTCATGACTTCTTGTAAAAAGAACGAAGCAGGTTAAACTCCACTAAGAGCACCGGCCCAGATAACATCCCGTCTAAGTTCCTAAAATTGCCAATCCCCGTTGCTCACATGATAAATTTGTGCATCAACTCTAATACCATACCAGAGGGGTTCAAGAAGGCCAGAGTTACTCCTGTCTTCAAGAAAAATAGTAGGTCTGATGTCAGTAACTATAGGCCTGTAGTATACTCAGTGAAATATTCAAAATTCTAGAGAAAGAGGTGTACTGTCAAGTAGTTAAGTATCTTAATGACAACAATATTCTCCATAGTTACCAATCACGCTTTAGATCTTATTCAACCGACACGTCCCTAATTAATCTGATGGATTACATGAGAACTGTAATGTCGATAGGGAACCTCAGAGGAATAGTAACCTTAGAATTGCTATAGGCCTTCGATACTGTCAACCACAATATATTATGTAAGAAACTTCAAGCTATCGGCATAGTTTCCGTAGACTTGTTTAAGTCCTATCTTAAAACAACAGGAAACAAATTGTTCAGATCAACAAAACAGAATCAGAACCCCTGCAGATGCATATGGAGTTCCCCAAGGTAGTATTCTGGGTCCCTTATTATTCCTATGTTATGTAAACGGCATGCCCATCAGTGTCAAGTGCAAACTCCTGCTGGATGCGGATGACTGCTCTGTTAGTGTCAGGTAAAAACCCACAATAGCTAATGTAATAAAACCGGAACTGCAGTCCTGCAGCAAATGGTTAGTAGACAATAAACTATCTTTACACCTTACTCTTTACGCCTTAATCTGCCACGAAACAAACTGAGAAGGGCAAATAATTTTAATGACCGGTGTAATGGAGAACCCATCATTTCAGTTTCCTCAGTAAAATAACTGGGAATCCCCTTTGACCCATGCATGTCAGGAGAATTGATAGGGAACAGCGTAGTAAATAAAGCGAATGCCAGACAGAAGTTCCTCTACAGACAAACACAGTGTCTACCTACTGAGGGTCGCAGGACCCTATGTCTAGCCCTTATACAATGTCATATGGACTACGCTTGCTCTTCATGGTACTCTGCCTTGACAAAAAAAAACTGAAAGGTAGACTGCAAATCACCCAAAACAAAATAGTAAGATTCATCCTGGACCTGGGTCCAAGAGAGCATGTAGGCCAGGATGAATTACAGCAGTTGGATATGCTGAATGTTGAAGACAGAGTAAAGCAACCAGTTTTGTCAAGGTTGTGAACCAAAGCAATCATAGTACTAGGGGGAGAGAGCACAACTTTGAAGTACCCACAGTCAGTGGCCAGGCTTCAAACACCTTTTAATGTACAGCGATAAAGGAATAGAACAGACTGCCCGCACATGTCAAAGCCAGTCATAGCATGAACCGGTTCAAGAAGAGTGCCAAAAGTTGCCTGATGAATGCAGTGATAGAATGGGAGGAAAATTATTTTTTATTTTTTTAGCTAACACATGTAAATATAAATAATTAATTTTACCTTATTCCTAATATATCTCCTTCATAGTATGATAATAAGATATTATCTCCTTTATAGTGTAATAATAAGATTTTATCTCCTTTATAGTATAAGAATAACGTATTAAACGGACTCCAATGGAAATAAGTCACTCTGACTTTTTTTGGGGGGGTTATCCTAGGTTCTTTACACATATGTTGCTATGTATGATAACCTATGTAACTGTATTTGTGTATACCTGATTAAACTTACTTATTTACTTAGCTATGTCGAATTTTCACTGATTAAAGTGCCTTTATTAGTCACCCATTTAACTGTCCCTACAACAGTAAACTGACGACTGTGACAAAGAGACTGGCTGCTGTACAAATAGGTATACATGATGAATATTGCATTGAGATGAGGAACTATAACATCTCTTAGCCTGCACATGAAATGAGGTAGGATAGCAGCTCTTAGTCTGTAAATCTGGTGTAGGATAACAACTATTAGCCTGTAAATGAGCTGTGGTAGGATTACAGCTCTTTGGCTGTAAGTGAGCTGAGGGTAGAAAAACAGCTCCTAGTCAGTAAGCTGAGGTTGGATAATATGCCTTACCATATAAATAAGCTGAGGTCCGATAACAGATCTTAACTTGTAAATAAGCTGAGAAAAGATACACACAAATATGTACTAGCATACACGCAGACGTATGCTGGAATACACACACACATATGCTGGGATACACACAAACATGTTGGGATACACACAAACATGTTGGGATACACACAAACATGTTGGGATACACACAAACATGTTGGGATACACACAAACATGTTGGGATATACACAAACATGCAGGGATACACATAAACATGTTGGGATACACACAAACATGTTGGGATACACACAAACATGTTGGGATACACACAAACATGTTGGGATACACACAAACAAGTTGGGATACACACAAACAGGTTGGGATACACACAAACAGGTTGGGATACACACAAACATGCAGGGATGCACATAAACATGTTGGGATACACACAGACCTTAAAATATAACAAAAATAAAGATAAAAAAATAAAGAGAAAGTTGAGGGAAAATAAGAAAGTAATAAAAGTGAAAAACAAAGAAATAAAAATGAAAAAGTAATAAAGAAAAAAATAGTAGGAAAACAAGAGAAAGAAGGAATGCGAAGAATGACAAATAAATATCAAGAATGAGGACGACATAATAAAAATGTAAAAAGAAAACCTATAAAAATGAAGGTATAATAAGAATGAATAATATAAGATAGGGAGAAATAAGAAAACATAATACGATATATAAAGGAATAAGGAAAGAGGCGATGAAATAAGAAAAAATAAAATGAAAAAGAATAAAGAGAAAATAAAAAACGGGAAAGTATAGTTAGAAATAAGAAGGAATAAAGAAAAGCATGGAATAAGAATAAAAATAAAAATAAATAACAAAGGAGAAAGTAAAGTTATAGACAAAAACAGAAGAAAGAATGAGGAAAAAAACAAGAAAAAATATAGAGGATATAAAAAAAAAGGGGATAATTAAGGATGAAAAAATTAAGAAGACAAAAAATACTAAAGAGAAAAAGATGCGAGAGATAAATTAGTAAGAAGGAGTATTAGGAGGGTGGAAGCAGCCTCATGAACGTCCACTCTAACCCAGAGAAAATTAACACCATCATTCCTGTCTTACTTTGAATTAAGTGGGAACTGCATACATGGCGTGGCTGCAGGAGTAGCGTGTGGGAACAAGGGGATACCCACCACACACACACACACACACACACACACACACACACACACACACACACACACACACTGCAATGGATCAGGGAATACTTGTCAGGAAGACAGCAGCGAGTCATAGTACGTGGCGAGGTGTCAGAGTGGGCACCTGTGACCAGCGGGGTCCCGCAGGGGTCAGTCCTAGGACCAGTGCTGTTTCTGGCATTTGTGAACGACATGACGGAAGGAATAGACTCCTAGGTGTCCCTGTTTGCAGATTACGTGAAGATGATGCGAAGAATTCACTCGATCGAAGACCAGGCAGAACTACAAAGGGATCTGGACAGGCTGCAGACCTCGTCCAGCAATTGGCTCCTGGAGTTCAATCCCACCAAGTGCAAAGTCATGAAGATTGGGGAAGGGCAAAGAAGACCGCAGACGGAGTACAGTCTAGGGTGCCAGAGACTACAAACCTCACTCAAGGAAAAAGATCTTGGGGTAAGTGTAACACAAGGCACATCTCCTGAAGCGCACATCAACCAAATAACTGCTGCAGCATATGAGCGCTTAGCAAACCTCAGAACAGCATTCCGAGATCTTAATAAGGAATCGTTCAGGACCCTGTACACCGTGTACGTTAGGCCCATATTGGAGTATGCGGCACCAGCCTGGAACCCACACCTAGCCAAGCATGTAAAGAAACTAGAGAAAGTGCAAAGGTTTGCAACAAGACTAGTCCCAGAGCTAAGCGGTATGTCCACCGAGGAGAGGTTAAGGGAAATCAACCTGACGACACTGGAGGACAGTAGAGATAGGGGGAACATGATAACGACATACAAAATACTGAGAGGAATTGACAAGGTGGACAAAGACAGGATGTTCCAGAGACTGGACACAGCAACACGGGGACACAGTTGGAAGCTGAAGACACAGATGAATCAAAGGGATGTTAGGAAGTATTTCTTCAGCCACAGAGTAGTCAGTAAGTGGAATAGTTTGGGAAGCGATGTAGTGGAGGCAGGATACATACATAGATTTAAGCAGAGGTATGATAAAGCTCATGGTTCAGGGAGAGTGACCTAGTAGCGACCAGTGAAGAGGCAGGGCCAGGAGCTTGGACTCGACCCCTGCAACCTCAACTAGGTGAGTACAACTAGGTGAGTACACACACACACACACACATACACATGTGTCAGGTCACAAGAAGTTGCGGCCAGTCATTACACCGCACAAGACACACTCACACACACACACACACACACACACACAGTCACACACAGTCACACACACACACATGCACACACGCACGTAGGCAGTGTTACTACCGGTAGTTATTAGTAGTAAGAATACTTAGGAAGCTAGGAAGTCCTCTCTCAATGTGACCAAGGAAAATGATAATAACCAGCAACAATTAACACGTAAATCCAGAAAGGGCAATAAGTGGAGAGAGTAGCATAATTGGGAAAGATAAATGAGACTAAATTTGTGCCTACACGACGGATCTTTCAACCACACCACCCCCCCTAACCCTCCCTCCCTCACACACAAGCACACACACACAAGGGTAGACACACACACACACACACACATGATGATGAAAGAAAGCAGGAGGAGAAAAAAGCGATTGAAGATATCATGAAGGTGATAGGCGAGGGGGACATGACCCAGGTGGCAAATTTTCGGAGAATTGGGTGGTTCACAAAGAAAAGGAATCGGCCTCTCAAAGTAATTTTCAAGGCAGAATCAACCCGAACCATGATCCTGCAGGAGAAAGCACGGCTGAGAGGCAAGCAGGAGTTCCGGAGTGTGTACCTCGACCGAGACAGAACACAGGACGAAAGGAAGACAATGAAAGAGAGAGTTCAAAAACGAAAGGAGAAATGGGAGGAAATGAAAAAGGAGAGCAGAATAACCCAGGATCAAATGGAAGGACAAGCGCACCCCCCAGAAACACCTGCAGAAGGACTCCAGCCACGACACCCCCAAGGCAACTGAACAATCCAAACCAACCATCACACACCGATCCCTCTGTTTCCACCCCCCGCACCACAGTTACAGTATTAGAACAGAAGTTGAAGGTTTGGTACACAAATGCAGATGGATTAACGAATAAACATGAGGAATGGCAAGAAAGAATCAATGAGAAGTCCCCAGACATCATAGCAGTTACAGAAACAAAACTCACGGAGACAATAACAGATGCAATCTTCCCACCAGGATACCAGATCATGAGGAAAGATAGAAGGGGCAGGGGGGGAGGTGGGGTTGCTCTGCTCGTAAAAAGCAGATGGAAATTCGAGAAAATGGAAGGAATAGATGAGACGGGAGAAAGAGACTACATAGCAGGTACACTTCAGTCTGGGGAACACAAAGTGGTCATTGCAGTGATGTATAATCCACCACAGAACTGCAGGAGGCCAAGAGAGGAATATGAAGAGAGCAACAGAGCAATGGTGGACACACTTGCTGAGGTGGCAAGAAGAGCTCACTCCAGCAGAGCAAAGTTGCTGGTTATGGGGGATTTCAACCACAGGGAGATTGACTGGGAAAACCTGGAGCCACATGGGGGTCCCGAAACATGGAGAGCCAGGATGTTGGACGTGGTGCTGGAAAACCTCATGCACCAACATGTTAAGGACACTACCAGAGTGAGAGGGGAGGATGAACCAGCAAGATTGGACCTTGTGTTCACCCTGGGCAGCTCAGACATTGAGGACATCAAGTATGAGAGTCCCCTAGGAGCTAGCGACCACGTGGTTCTGTGCTTTGAATACATAGTAGAGCTGCAAGTGGAGAGAATAACAGGAGTAGAATTGGAAAAGCCTGACTATAAAAGAGGGGACTACATAGGGTTGAAGAACTTCCTGCGGGAGGTCCAGTGGGACAGAGAACTGGCAGGAAAGCCAGTAAATGAAATGATGGAATATGTAGCAACAAAATGCAAGGAGGCAGTGGAAAGGTTCATTCCCAAGGGCAACAGTAACAATGGGAAGACCAGAACGAGCCCCTGGTTTACCCGACGGTGTAAGGAGGCAAAAACAAAGTGCAATAGAGAATGGAAAAAGTACAGAAGGCAGAGAACACACGAAAATAGGGAGATCAGTCGCAGAGCCAGGAATGAGTACGCACAGGTAAGGAGGGAGGCCCAGCGACAGTATGAAAATGACATAGCATCGAGAATCAAGACTGACCAGAAACTGTTGTATAGCCACATCAGGAGGAAGACAACAGTCAAAGACCAGGTGATCAGATTAAGGACAGAAGGTGGAGAACTCACAGGAAATGATCAGGAGGTATGTGAGGAGCTGAATAGGAGATTTAAGGAAGTTTTTACAGTAGAGACAGGAAGGGCTGTGGGAAGACAGCACAGAAGGGAACATCAAGAGGGAATATACCAACAAGTGTTGGATGACATACGAACAACTGAGGAGGAGGTGAAGAAGCTCTTAAGTGACCTTGACACCTCAAAGGCGATGGGACCGGACAACATCTCCACATGGGTCCTTAGAGAAGGAGCAGAGATGCTGTGTGTGCCTCTAACCACAATCTTCAACACATCCCTTGAAACTGGGCAACTACCTGAGAAATGGAAGACAGCTAATGTAGTCCCCATATTTAAGAAAGGAAACAGAAACGAGGCACTAAACTACAGACCTGTGTCTCTGACATGTATTGTGTGCAAAGTCATGGAGAAGATTATCAGGAGGAGAGTGGTCGAACACCTGGAAAGGAACAAGATTATAAATGAAAACCAGCATGGGTTCATGGAAGGCAAATCTTGTATCACAAACCTCCTGGAGTTTTATGAGAAGGTAACAGAGGTAAGACACGAGAGAGAGGGGTGGGTAGATTGCGTTTTCCTAGACTGCAGGAAGGCCTTTGACACAGTTCCCCACAAGAGAATAGTGCAGAAGCTGGAGGATCAGGCACACGTAAAAGGAAGGGCACTGCAATGGATAAGGGAATACCTGACAGGGAGGCAGCAACGAGTCATGGTACGTGAAGAGGTATCACAGTGGGCGCCTATTACGAGCGGGGTCCCACAGGGGTCAGTTCTAGGACCAGTGCTATTTTTGATTTATGTGAATGACATGATGGAAGGAATAGACTCTGAAGTGTCCCTGTTCGCAGATGACGTGAAGTTGATGAGAAGAATTAAATCGGACGAGGATGAGGCAGGACTGCAAAGAGACCTGGACAGGCTGGACATGTGGTCCAGTAACTGGCTTCTCGAATTCAATCCAGCCAAATGCAAAGTCATGAAGATTGGGGAGGGGCAAAGAAGACCGCAGACAGAGTATAGGCTAGGTGGACAAAGACTACAGACCTCACTCAGGGAGAAGGACCTTGGGGTGACCATAACACCGAGCACATCACCGGAGGCACACATCAACCAAATAACCGCTGCAGCATACGGGCACCTGGCAAACCTGAGAATAGCGTTCCGATACCTTAATAAGGAATCGTTCAAGACACTGTACACTGTGTATGTTAGGCCCATACTGGAGTATGCAGCACCAGTCTGGAACCCACACCTGGTCAAGCACGTCAAGAAGTTAGAGAAAGTACAAAGATTTGCAACAAGGCTAGTCCCAGAGCTCAAGGGAATGTCGTACGAGGAAAGGTTAAGGGAAATCGGACTGACGACACTGGAGGACAGAAGGGTCAGGGGAGACATGATAACGACATACAAGATACTGCGGGGAATAGACAAGGTGGACAGAGATAGGATGTTCCAGAGAGGGGACACAGGGACAAGGGGTCACAACTGGAAGCTGAAGACTCAGACGAGTCACAGAGACTTTAGGAAGTATTTCTTCAGTCACAGAGTTGTCAGCAAGTGGAATAGCCTAGCAAGTGAAGTAGTGGAGGCAGGAACCATACATAGTTTTAAGAAGAGGTATGACAAAGCTCAGGAAGCAGAGAGAGAGGATCCAGTAGCGATCAGTGAAGAGGCGGGGCCAGGAGCTGAGTCTCGACCCCTGCAACCACAATTAGGTGAGTACAATTAGGTGAGTACACACACACACACACACACACACGCACACATACACACACACACACACACACACACACACTCACACACATACACACACACACACACACACGCACGCACACATACACACACACACACATACACACACATACACACACACACACACACATACACATACACACACACACACATACACACACATACACACACACACTCACGCACTCAAGAGCCACTGGAAAAATCAACGGAGAAACTGACCACATACAGGCAGGATCCAGAGTCACAGAGGGTGAGGCAATGGGAGGAAGAAAGGGCAAAATCAGTGTTTATCCATGGGCTTCAGGAGAGAGAGGAAAGGACACACACTGAAAGGCAGCAGGAAGAAAGAAAGGAGATTGAGAAAATCATCACGGAAATAGGTGAAGAGATGGACGAGATTGTAAATTTTCAGAGAATAGGGGGGTACTCGAAGGGGAGAAACCGACCAATCAAGCTGATTCTCAGGACGGAAACAGTGCGGAACAGGATCCTCCAAGAGAAACCACGATTGAAATACTCGGAAGAGTACAAGAGGGTGTTCCTAGACAGAGACAGAACAAAATCAGAACGACAGCAGCTGAGGGAGAGGACAAAAAAGCGAAAGGAGCTAGGAAAAGAGACAAGGAGGGAACCAGCAGAGGTCAGTCAGAGCAGAACAGAACAGCAAGGGCAAGCACACACACAACTACTCTCAGAACCATACAACCTATCACACCATCCCAACACACACTACAATCCATACCCACAGCCTCCACCCAACACCGAGCTATAGAATCCCACAGTATGCCACCAGGTCTCCCACCCTCACAGGCCCCCCAAACCACAGTGTTGGAAAGGAAACTGAAGGTATGGTACACAAACGCTGATGGAATAACAAATAAGTGGGAGGAGTGGCATGAAAGAGTCAAAGAAGCTTCACCGGACATCATAGCTCTCACAGAAACCAAGCTTACAGGTATGATAACAGATGCCATCTTTCCAACGGGATACCAAATCCTGAGGAAAGACAGAGGGAACAGGGGGGGTGGAGGAGTGGCGTTGCTGATCAAAAATCGCTGGAATTTTGATGAGCTGGAGAGAGGAGACAGCGGAGAAGAAAGTGATTACATAGTGGGAACACTTCACTCTGGAGGTCCCAAGGTGGTAATAGCAGTGATGTATAACCCACCACAGAACAGCAGGAGGCCAAGGCAAGAGTACGACGAGAGCAATAGAGCGATGGTTGACACACTGGCTAGAGTGGCCAGAAGAGCTCATGCATGCAGGGCAAAGCTCCTGATCATGGGTGACTTTAACCACAAGGAGATCGATTGGGAGAACTTGGACCCACATGGGGGCCAAGATACATGGAGGGCTAAGATGATGGAGGTGGTACTGGAAAACTTCATGTGCCAACACGTAAGGGACACTACAAGAGAGAGAGGAGAGGATGAACCAGCAAGGCTGGACTTAGTATTCACCTTGAGTAGTGCAGATATCGAGGACATCACATATGAAAGACCCCTTGGGGCCAGTGACCATGTGGTTTTAAGCTTCGAATACACAGTAGAACTACAAGTGGAGGGAGAAGCAGGAAGGCCAGGACGAATGAAGCCGAACTACAAGAAAGGGGACTACACAGGAATGAGGAACTACCTGAACGGGGTTCAGTGGGACAGAGAACTGGCAGGGAAGCCAGTTAATGAGATGATGGAATATGTAGCAACAAAATGCAAGGAGGCTGAGGAGAGGTTTGTACCCAAGGGTAACAAGATTAATGAAAAAGCCAGGATGAGCCTATGGTTTACCCAAAGGTGCAGGGAGGCAAAAACCAAGTGTGCTAGGGAATGGAAGAAATATAGAAGGCAAAGGACCCAGGAGAATAAGGAGAACAGTCGTAGAGCCAGAAACGAATATGCACAGATAAGAAGGGAGGCCCAAAGACAATATGAAAATGACATAGCAGCGAAAGCCAAATCTGACCCGAAACTGTTGTACAGCCACATCAGGAGGAAAACAACAGTCAAGGACCAGGTAATCAGGCTAAGGAAGGAAGGAGGAGAGACAACAAGAAATGACCGTGAAGTATGTGAAGAACTCAACAAGAGATTCAAAGAAGTGTTCACAGAGGAGACATAAGGGACTCCAGAAAGACGGAGAGGTGGGGCACACCACCAAGTGCTGGACACAGTGCACACAACCGAGGAAGAAGTGAAGAGGCTTCTGAGTGAGCTAGATACCTCAAAGGCAATGGGGCCAGATAACATCTCCCCATGGGTATTGAGAGAGGGAGCAGAGGCGCTATGCGTACCCCTAACAACAATATTCAATACATCTATCGAAACAGGGAGATTGCCTGAGGCATGGAAGACAGCAAATGTAGTCCCAATCTTTAAAAAAGGAGACAGACATGAAGCATTAAACTACAGACCAGTGTCACTGACATGTATAGTATGCAAAATCATGGAGAAGATTATCAGGAGAAGAGTGGTGGAACACCTAGAAAGGAATGATCTCATCAACAGCAGCCAACATGGTTTCAGGGACGGGAAATCCTGTGTCACAAACCTACTGGAGTTCTATGACATGGTGACAGCAGTAAGACAAGAGAGAGAGGGGTGGGTGGATTGCATTTTCTTGGACTGCAAGAAGGCGTTTGACACAGTTCCACACAAGAGATTGGTGCAAAAACTGGAGGACCAAGCAGGGATAACAGGGAAGGCACTACAATGGATCAGGGAATACTTGTCAGGAAGACAGCAGCGAGTCATGGTACGTGGCGAGGTGTCAGAGTGGGCACCTGTGACCAGCGGGGTCCCGCAGGGGTCAGTCCTAGGACCAGTGCTGTTTCTGGTATTTGTGAACGACATGACGGAAGGAATAGACTCTGAGGTGTCCCTGTTTGCAGATGACGTGAAGTTGATGAGAAGAATTCACTCGATCGAAGACCAGGCAGAACTACAAAGGGATCTGGACAGGCTGCAGACCTCGTCCAGCAATTGGCTCCTGGAGTTCAATCCCACCAAGTGCAAAGTCATGAAGATTGGGGAAGGGCAAAGAAGGCCGCAGACGGAGTACAGTCTAGGGGGTCAGAGACTACAAACCTCACTCAAGGAAAAAGATCTTGGGGTGAGTATAACACCAGGCACATCTCCTGAAGCGCACATCAACCAAATAACTGCTGCAGCATATGGGCGCCTAGCAAACCTCAGAACAGCATTCCGACATCTTAATAAGGAATCATTCAGGACCCTGTACACCGTGTATGTTAGGCCCATATTGGAGTATGCGGCACCAGTTTGGAACCCACACCTAGCCAAGCACGTGAAGAAACTAGAGAAAGTGCAAAGGTTTGCAACAAGACTAGTCCCAGAGCTAAGAGGTATGTCCAACGAGGAGAGGTTAAGGGAAATCAACCTGACGACACTGGAGGACAGGAGAGATAGGGGGGACATGATAACGACATACAAAATACTGAGAGGAATTGACAAGGTGGACAAAGACAGGATGTTCCAGAGATTGGACACAGTAACAAGGGGACACAGTTGGAAGCTGAAGACACAGATGAATCACAGGGATGTTAGGAAGTATTTCTTCAGCCACAGAGTAGTCAGTAAGTGGAATAGTTTGGGAAGCGATGTAGTGGAGGCAGGATCCATACATAGCTTTAAGCAGAGGTATGATAAAGCTCACGGCTCAGGGAGAGTGACCTAGTAGCGATCAGTGAAGAGGCGGGGCCAGGAGCTCGGTCTCGACCCCCGCAACCTCAACTAGGTGAGTACAACTAGGTGAGTACACGCACGCACACACACACACATACACACACATACACACACACACACACACACACACACACACACACACACACACACACACACACACACACACACACACACACACACACACACACACACACACACACACACACACACACACCGTGATATATTGTATTTCCTGCACTGGTTGCCAGCTGCCAGTGGAGTACA
>NC_091360.1:10559606-10589606 GCF_038502225.1 Cherax quadricarinatus
ATTATAAATTAATCTAATTAGATTAACCCTGAACTAATATTCATATTAAAATCAATAAAATTTTTTTGAAGCCTGATTCAGTTATATTTGTCTCGACCACAGACATGCCTGATACAACTTTCTCGGCTTTCTGAAAATCGAGTGGTTAAAATCTCTCACATGAATAAACAGAGCATTACCCTCTTGTCCAGTCCCAGAGCTCTATTTATGCTGTTGTACTCTTAGGTCAAGGATTTTTCCAGTTTGACCGTTGTAAACTTTATTATATTTTTAGAGGGAATCTTGTAGACACAGCCATCGGCATTTTTGTGGAATTTTTAGTCAGATTTTTTTTATTGCGTTAAGATTTTAAATACAACTTTGATTGTAAAATTCTTAAGTAGATAAGGAATATCAAGAAGGTATTCATGGAGAGAAAGAACCAACATATTATTGGATGAATAAGATTGTTTGCCCTATTTTGATTTGTAAAATGCATTTCTGGCAATTTTTAAGAATTTAAGTATTTTGGGTATTTTAGACCATTAACTATTACATAAATCTTCAAGATTTCCTCATCTCTGAAATGAGGACTGAAAATAAGTGAGATCTCAAAAAACATGGATGAGAATACAGAAAGTTTAACTCAATTATAATGTGAAGAAACATAGAGCACACAAACCGTCCTCTGTTCTCTTACTTTTAAAAATCCTCGTTAATGTGAGAATTTATGAAAACCCAGGAAAGTTCCAACCTTTTCTAGCTAGTCGACCCTAACTTCTTCTCTCCGCCACAGATTGGTACGCACTCCCAGCCGTCCTATTTTTCTTTCTCCTCTGTAAATGTTGAAGCCACCTCAACAGTCCTCCTTAGTCCTCTGAATAATACCTTTGGTAACTCAACTCCTCGAAATCTCCGAACTACGAATTCTCAGCTTAATTTTCACACCACACATGGTCCTTAAACACTACATCTCTACTGCCTCTAACCTCCTCCTCGCTGTAACATTCAAAACCCAAGCTTCGCACCCATACTATAGTGTTGCTAGTTAGTTTAATATGTTTATTATGCACCCCATACCCATCCTGTGGGCGGTAGTCAAAAGATTACAGAGGTACATAATTGGTTTTGATAGCTGAGCAAGTTACAGAGGTAATGAATTCACAATTTACAAAGGTAATGAACTCACAATTTACAAAGGTAATGAACTCCAGGTAGGTCTAGTCTTGCTATCAGTGTACTTTGATGCATTCCCTTTTTGCCTCCAGAGATAAAGCTCTTTGTCTCCACACATGCCTGAATGCACCACCCACCTTCTTCCCTCCGTCGGTTCTTTGGTTCACCTTATCTATTATAGAACCGTCTGCCGACAAGTCCACTCCAAACAATATGAACACATTTACTTCCTCCATACTCCTCTCCTCCATTCGAATATCCATTATCTCTTTACCAATATTTTTTGATACTTTCATCACCTTGCTGTTTTCTATATTTACTCTTAATTACCTTCTTTTACATACCCTCCCAAATTTATATACATCCTATGCAACATCTCTTCAGAATCTCTCCAATGAATCTTGTGCTCAGCAACTGTGACAAGTCGCTCTCTTTGTTCCAGATTCACTGTCTTTCAATTCTACACCTCTCCCTAACATCCTAGGGTTCACTTCAACGAACACATCTATAAATATGTAAAACAACCATGGTGACAACACACATCACTGTCTAAGGCCAACTTATAATGGAAAAAAATCTCCCTCTCTCCTATATATCCTAACCTGCACCTCCCTAACCATATACTAGCTCTTTTCTGCTTAAAGTAACCTACTATTTATTCAGTACATTTGAAACATCTGTCACATTGCTTCACCGTTCCTGACCAGCCGGGCTGTGGTTCGTACGTTGGTTTGCGTGCAGCCAGCAGCAACAGCCTGGTTGATCAGGCTCTGATCCACCAGGAGGCCTGGTCACAGACCGGGCCGCGGGGGCGTTGACCC
Organism: Cherax quadricarinatus; assembly: GCF_038502225.1. Taxonomy (NCBI): domain Eukaryota; kingdom Metazoa; phylum Arthropoda; class Malacostraca; order Decapoda; family Parastacidae; genus Cherax; species Cherax quadricarinatus. Next base: position 10,561,583 of record NC_091360.1, read on the forward strand.
CCGGAACTCTCTCCAGGTAAACTCCAGGTAAAACCAGCCACCATATCATATGCATTTTCTAAATCTATAAATTAAATTTGTCTAAGTATTAAACTGTTCAATTACGTGCTTCAGTATAAACACTTGGTCTACACATCCCCTACCCTTCCTAAACCTCCTGGCTCCACAGCAATCCTTCTCTCTGCCTAACCCATAATTCTTTCAATAATAACTCTATCATACACTTTATCTGGTATACTAAGCATCCGAAAATGCCATACTATCATATCCTGTACCATGGCATCAAATAAACTCGTATAATAAATTCTAACAACCTCCTGCCTTCCTAACACTTAGTTTTTACTAAACCTTAGCAGCAATAGCAAATCTACGCAGGAATTAACCTTAACCTTGCAAATTCTTAATAAGTCTAATTAAATTTTATCTTAAGTATTATAAGCACGACGTGAGATACGGAAGCTGATACTCATTATTCCAGCTTCGAATAATTGTAAAGTATGTATAATAGTTCACTTTAACATAATTTATTTTAAACAAAGTGAATTATTTACAGAAATTATGGCAGTGGTATCAAGCATGGTAGAATTTTGAACTATGCTATGGGTGTTGTAGCTAACACACACACACACACACACACACACACACACACACACTGGAAGACAGGAAAGATAAGGGAATATGATAACGACATAAAACACTGAGAGGAATCGACAAGGTGGACAGAGACAGGATGTTCCAGAGATGGGACACAGCAATAAGGGGTCACAGTTGGAAGATGAAGACTCAGATGAATCACAGGGTTGTTAGGAAGTATTTCTTCAATCACAGAGTTGTCAGGAAGTGGAATAGTCTGGGAAGTGATGTAGTAGAGGCAGGATCCATACATAGCTTTAAGAAGAGGTATGATAAAGCTCATGAAGCAGGAAGAGTGACCCAGTAGCGGCCAGTGAAGAGGTGGGGCCAGGAGCTGGGACTCGACCCGTGCAACCACAACTAGGTGAGTACACAAACACACACACACACACACACACACACACACCATAACTTCAAGGCTAAGCACCAGCCGCTATGTAAACACTCCTTAGATGTGGCACTGAGCATTATATACAACAGTATCCATCTCAGCCATGGGTGGTGACTCCCGTCTTACTGGCGGATCAGACCTGGGAAATTAGAATCATGTCTCGAGTATGTGCATCAGACTTAGAAAATGTGAACCTCATCAGGGACGGGTGGATCAGACATGGACTAAGTAGGTTATGCTGCCTGCAGAGCACTCTTCAGAACTGGAAATTGTTGAATTATCCAGGAAAATGTGAAACACGTTTATTATAGTGAATCAGATGAATGATAAAGGAGCCAGTCTCGGGAGTATAAGACCTAGAAAAAAGATGTCTTGTCTATGGAGAACAGGAGAGGATCATGAACTAGAACACCACACAGCCATATTGGTGTGAGAGTCGTATGTAAAACCCTACATTGTGGACACAGTGGGGTCCCCTCTATCCTTCTTAGTGTACACAGCAATGCACCTAGTTGGGCTAATCTTATTAGTCCGACTTGGTATAATGGTTAGCTTACTAGCTAGCTAATTTATTCGACCAAGGAGGCTAGCTATCCAAAGGAAACATTTCCATAAAGAGTTTCCTATTGTTGCACTTGAATGTTGCTCATCAAATTCTAATTTTATGACTGGTTTGTTATGGGGTCGCACCCCACCAGTTCTGTAAGAAGTTCTGGTGAGGATTGATTATAGAACTTGAGAGAAGAGGTAAGACCTCATAATTGTGAGCCAGGTCTTGCGAGATCAATCCAGGTCATGGGAGGGTGAACTAAGTCATGGAAGAGTACTCCAGGTCATGGGAGGCGTCCATCAAGGCTATCCCCAGGAAAGAAGACGGTTCAGAATAAAGACAACTAGGCCTGAACCTTCATTAAGAAACAAACCTGAAGAAGAAACACTTAATGTACTGCGGTGTCTCTCGCAATTGAAGGTTATAAACAAACGTTTTTCTAACAATTTTGATAGAAAACAAATCTAACACTCAGACTCTAGGAACGTTATCATGTGCCAAGAGATTCAGTAACGCGAAGGAATAGCATGAAACTCAGAGGCAACCACTGCAATACCAATAAGAGTAAAGGATTTTTAGCAGATGAACAGAGTACGCACATAAAATGTAAACGCAAAAATAATTCAGTCTAGAAAGAACTGATTAGAAAAGTACAATGCAAAAATTGGATTCATCTAGAAACATTATAAAGCCTGAATGTGACTCTCATGTTAGCTCATAAATTACCCAGGGTAATTAAAAGACACTTTGCTGTACCAACTTTTGCAAGGACAACGTTTTTACTCCATGTTAGGCTTGTGCACAGAAGTATAACGTCGTCGCAGTAAAGGCTTGTTATGCAACGCGTGATCTTTTTAATTTCTTTTCTTTGCAATACATCATTTGTACATAGGATAATCGTCTGTCCATTAATCATCGAGGATATAGTATTAGCAGAAGTATCGGAATACTATCTGACTTTCTTATGTTCTTGTCTCACTTTTTTTTTCACTTTCTGCGCAGTCTACATCTACAAATTCACTGACTTCATCTTCTGCTGTTTATGCACATCATTTTCACCCACCTTCCTCACCAACTACCATATACCATCTTGGAACATCACCTACACCTACCAACTCACCTACCTCACGTCCTATTATTTAGGTACATCACCTGTTGCGTGCACTAAGTACATAACCATTATTCAACACACACAACACCATCCACAGTCCTGTATTCGTCTTGCCTGCTGGAAGCGTGGGATTAATCAAAGCCATCTAGTGGTTATATGTGACCCTAGATGGTCTGGTGACTACCAGGGGCGCCACTTCATTCTGACAGTGTCTTGGAAAACTTGGATGGATGTTCTCATTACCTAGTGTGTGGTAATGGCGTCTGCTACTCAGACACCTCTTTAGCTAATAGCTGGTTCAAATTACTGTGACCTCGCTCTTCTGGTGTTGTTCTTACCGTCCATCTGTTACAATGTCTTGTGTTAATATACGTTTGTATTAACACAGTATGTACAGAATGAGGTTTGGCAGTATGCCTGAACTTTCCGGTTGAGGGACTGACCACCTTCTACCAATGGTGACTGACTGATCACTTCAAAACTTCCTCTACTGTCTCCTGTATTGTGTTCACCTGTATCAGAATGAAGAAGGTTGTTGTACTGGCGAAATGTTTCGTTAATAAGGATATCCAAGTGATGACCGAATGGCTGATTCATCCACTTGTTGGTATTGTGTATCATCAGTGATATATTGCGTATCTCATCTCACCTACATCATCCCACACTATCTATGTTCATCACCTACGCCTACCAACCTCTCCCTCTACTATTTACAACACATCACCTACGTCTACAGCTGCCCTTCCTCACCCCACACTATGTGCCTTACCTCCACCTACGGCTTCGCCTGCCTCACCCTCTTAACTCTCCCCTGAGAGCAACATAAGAACATCTAAGCATTAGCGTCGCTCCATCCCATTTTCTTCTTGGGCCTTGAGCCATCCCCTCTATCAACCCACCTGACATCCTGGCTCCATCCTCACACCTGGTTACCCTCAAGACCAGAAATAGTGCCACCGGTATTTTCTTATCCTCGCCGCAGTATTACCAGTACGAAGGACGCGAGAAAATACCGAGGTGGGAGAAAATACTGAGCAATTCCTGCCAAGGTAACGGATCCACAGCCGCCGGGGAACGTTTCGGTGCCGGGGAAAACGTTTGTGATATATATTAGCGAGGGTCAGATTGCCAGCATGGAGGTAAGGTAAATTGCCCAGGTTATGTGTTATAAGAGGCAGAGTGGGTAAGGCGATACCAGGGAGGTGTAAGTTAGCTCTTTGTGAGAGAGAGGGAGTATGAGAGGGAGAGAGGGTGAGAGTAGAAAGAAGAAACGGAAAGCCACAATCGGACGGAGCGGAACTTTTTCTTTATTATACAAAACTTGATGAACAATAAATATGCTACTCGTACTCTGCATAAGTGATATTTAGGGGGAACCAAATTTAGCTGCTTTCTGGTCACATTTCATCACTAAAGATGGGATCACTTATATTAAATAATGACAGCTATTAGCTTGAGTTGACAAACTTCAGCAGGTTAATGAGGATATTGTCAAGCTTCCGCTAAGGCTTCACGAGCCAGAGAGCCTCCAGGAAGCCTCTCGATACTAGATGGGGATAACGAGGAACTTTCTGTTCCTGAGATCGAACCTGACTGTCTCGAGTTCCCTCAGGCACTTCATGTCCTATACGCGTTTTATTGCTTCTCCAGTGAATGTAATAATAATAATAATAATAATAATAATAATAATAATAATAATAATAATAGCTAGGGAATTACCATCTTTTAGCATGGGCAAACAAAATAAAATTTATGAATACGTCTTCATTGTCACCAAACAACAATGCTTTAACTGCGTGTCAATACTTAAAAATTCCGATTTGAAACTGTAAATTCCTTAGCCTGGCGACGGCCATTTTGAACATCGCTTGTAATTACCTAGTAACATTAACTAAATCAAGGGAGACCCAGAATAAGTTGGGGAGGACTAAGCTGAATTATATTACAAAAACTAGGTAGCTAGGGTATAATTCTTGGAACGATTGGTATATACAAGTTCTCTATGGCCAAAGTTTCAGAACCCGTTTCAAGAATCCTGGAATAAGGAATAAAAAGACACAATACCGTGAGTGGAACAATACATAAATAACCCAAACATAGGAGAGAGAGAGAGAAGAGATTTTCTCTCTCCCCTATTTTGACGCGTCACCAATTGACAGAGACCCGGGCCTTCCATACCAATGAACCTCATCATCATCATCATCATCATCATCATCATCATCATCATCATCATCATCATCATCATCATCATCATCATCATCATCATCATCATCATCATCATCATCATCTCTATGTGCGGGTTATTTGTGTATCCTGGAAAGGCTCCGGGAATTTCCAAAAATCTCTGCGACATCGCTTCAAACGTTCAAAAAGGCTCCTTCTAGTACGACAATGGTTGAGAGTGACACTGAAGTGTGTTGGTGAACACTGACCGATTGTACGTGTAGAATACTGTGGAGATTTTATTCCTGATAAATCACGTTATTTAAATATATGTTTAGTGGCTGACACATCTTATAGCCAGGATAGTGCCCATTAAGTTAACGATTTATGAGGGCAAATTTGTCAGTATGTTAAATTACTTTTAGACTTAGAATCGTTGGAATCTGTACTCTAACTAGAGAATACCTCTTCCGATCGGCTTCAAATTTCTACCCCTGGTGTGTTTTCCAGAAAACAGGTTTGCTTTATTGGCCTGAAGAAGTCCCAAGGTGTCAATTTAATTAAATAAACACTGATATTGATATCAATTCATTAACTAAAAAATGTATCGTCTCATAGTCTTCAAAATATTAACGCTGATGTTTTCCCTATGAAGGATCTCACCAGATAAATTTATAATATATAGGCGCAACTTTAAAGTCTTACTGAAACTGTTAAAACTTGGAATCGCTATATTCAGATTACTTACTAGAGAATACCTTCACTGATAGGTTTCAAACTTTCGAGGAATTTTAAAATATAGCTTTGATTTTACTTTCAGCTTTATAAATATTTAATTTCATTTATATTAAATAAATTGATTTTCTTGTTATAACTAGAGTATGCCTCTTCTGGTCGGCTTCAAACGCTAAATGCTGGTGTATGTTGATTGGAAGTATGTTTGTATTGAATTTGGATTGTGTAGGTAACAATTTGCTAATTTACTGGAAAATTTTATGCTATACAAAAACAATATACTCAGATCACAACATAATTGAGGTTCAGACATGTATGCGTGGAGCCCCAGACCGACATAATGAGATTAGTCACGAGAGAGCATTCACCAAATTCAACTTCAATAACAAAAACAAAGTGGGACCAAGTAAACCAAGTCCTAACCGATATAAACTGGGAAGATATACTAAGCAACACAGACCCCAACTTATGCCTAGAACAGATTAACTCAGTGGCATTCGATGTATGCACAAGGCTTATTCCTCTAAGAAAAAGGAGGAGTAGATGTAAAATAGAAAGAGACAGGCGCTCCCTTTACAGGCGACGGAAAAGAATAACAGAGCGGCTAAAAGAGGTCAATATATCTGAAAGGCGTAGGGAGACACTGGTCAGAGAAATAGCAAGCATCGAACTTAAGCTAAAAGAATCCTTTAGGAGTCAGGAATCGCGGGAAGAACTAAAAGCCATAAATGAAATCGAAAGAAACCCAAAGTATTTCTTCTCCTATGCCAAATCAAAGTCGAGAACAACGTCCAGTATTGGGCCCCTACTTAAACAAGATGGGTCCTACACAGATGACAGCAAGGAAATGAGTGAGCTACTCAAGTCCCAATATGACTCAGTTTTTAGCAAGCCGCTAACCAGACTGAGAGTCGAAGATCAAAATTAATTTTTTATGAGAGAGCCACAGAATTTGGTTAACACAAGCCTATTTGATGTTATCCTGACGCCAAATGACTTCGAACAGGCGATAAATGACATGCCCATGCACTCTGCCCCAGGGCCAGACTCATGAAACTCCGTGTTCAACAAGAACTGCAAGAAGCCCCTATCACGAGCTTTTACCATCCTATGGAGAGGGAGCATGGACAAGGGGGTTGTCCCACAGGTACTTAAAACAACAGACATAGCCCCACTCCACAAAGGGGGCAGTAAAGCAATAGCAAAGAACTATAGACCGATAGCACTAACATCCCATATCATAAAATTCTTTGAAAGGGTCCTAAGAAGCAAGATCACCACCCATCTAGAAACCCATAAATTACACAACCCAGGGCAACATGGGTTCAGAACAGGTCGCTCCTGTCTGTCTCAACTATTGGATCACTACAACAAGGTCCCAGATGCACTAGAAGACAAAAAGAATGCAGATGTAATATATACAGACTTTGCAAAAGCCTTCGACAAGTGTGACCATGGCGTAATAGCTCACAAAATGCGTGCTAAAGGAATAACAGGAAAAGTCGGTCGATGGATCTATAATTTTCTCACTAACAGAACACAGAGAGTAGTAGTCAACAGAGTAAAGTCCGAGGCAGCTACGGTGAAAAGCTCTGTTCCACAAGGCACAGTACTCGCTCCCATCTTGTTCCTCATCCTCATATCTGACATAGACAAGGATGTCAGCCACAGCACCGTGTCTTAAGCCCTTGCAGATGACACCCGAATCTACATGACAGTGTCTTCCATTGCAGACACTGCAAGGCTCCAGGCGGACATCAACCAAATCTTTCAGTGGGCTGCAGAAAACAATATGAAGTTCAACGATGAGAAATTTCAATTACTCAGATATGGTAAACACGGGGAAATTAAATCTTCAACAGAGTACAAAACAAATTCTGGCCACAAAATAGAGCGAAACACCAACGTCAAAAACCTGAGAGTGATCATGTCGGAGGATCTCACCTTCAAGGACCATAACATTGTATCAATCGCATCTGCTAGAAAAATGACAGGATGGATAATGAGAACCTTCAAAACTAGGGAGGCCAAGCCCATGATGACACTCTTCAGGTCACTTGTTCTATCTAGGCTGGAATATTGCTGCACACTAACAGCACCTTTCAAGGCAGGTGAAATTGCTGACCTAGAAAATGTACAGAGAACCTTCACGGCGCGCATAACGGAGATAAAACACCTCAATTACTGGGAGCGCTTGAGGTTCCTGAACCTGTATTCCCTGGAACGCAGGAGGGAGAGATACATGATTATATACACCTGGAAAATCCTAGAGGGACTAGTACCGAACTTGCACACGAAAATCACTCACTACGAAAGCAAAAGACTTGGCAGACGATGCAACATCCCCCCAATGAAAAGCAGGGGTGTCACTAGCACGTTAAGAGACCATACAATAAGTGTCAGGGGCCCGAGACTGTTCAACTGCCTCCCAGCATACATAAGGGGGATTACCAACAGACCCCTGGCAGTCTTCAAGCTGGCACTGGACAAGCACCTAAAGCCGGTTCCTGACCAGCCGGGCTGTGGCTCGTACGGTGGTTTGCATGCAGCCAGCAGTAACAGCCTGGTTGATCAGGCTCTGATCCACCAGGAGGCCTGGCCACAGACCGGGCCGCGGGGGCGTTGACCCCCGGAAAACTCTCCCCAGGTAAACTCCAGGTAATACATTCTAAAAGAAAACAGAATTGCAGAAAATCTTACATGGAACAGAACTACAAAATCCAGTTTTTTTTTAGGTCAGTGTAGAGATTTTACATGAAGAAGGTGAGAGAAAAGGTAATCAGCAGAAAAATACACAGAAGAAAGTGGAATATGAGGTAATCAATTTCTCACAGTCAGGAAGATGGACTCTTATATACACTGGAATTTGATGAGGTGTAGCAGTTGAAGTAATCGTCACAGGTGGGCGGGGATATATAGTAGAAGTAGGTTAGGTCTATGAGTTGGGGCAGAACTTAGTAATTAGCCTTTATATTTGTACCGAACTTTGTCAGTCCATACAGATAAGAACATAAGAACATAAGAAAGGAGGATCACTGCAGCAGGCCTGTTGGCCCATGCTCGGCAGGTCCTTTACAATTCATCACACTAATGAAACATTTTCCCAACCCAATCCTGAATGCTACCCAAGAAATAAGCTCTGATAACTCTATCCACTCATTTGCAAGTCCCACTCAAATCCAACCCCTCTCACTCAAATATTTATCCAACCTAAAGACCCTGGTGGGACGGGGAAGGGGGGAAGCCTTCCCAATTTATGCTATGAGCCGCATATTTTGTCTTATTCAAATATTTGTCGGTATATTGTACTACTAAAGTACGCTACTTCTAATTTCTCTAGTGTTGCGTTTACCTGTATTTAACTGAAGAAGTTTCCCGTGTAGGCGAAACCCTCGGAAATAAAGACACCAAAACACTGCACATGTCATCACAGTCATCACAGCAGTTCCTACCAACCTGAAATTATGGATGAATGGTTCAGAGAACCGACATGTTGTTGAATTAGACACATGTGCAACTCTTGGGTATCTTTACTGAGGAAACGTTTCGCCACACAGTGGCTTCATCAGTCCATACAAAGGAGAAACTTGAAGAACAGGAGGAGAATGAGGTAATCAGTCCCTCAGCCTTGAGTCGATGTGGTCAGTCCATCATTCTTGAATAGAATACGGCATATGAGAGGAGAAGCAGCTTATAAACCGTAGACAGGTGAGGGGCAGCAGTTGTAGGTGGTGTCACATTTGTCCTACTTCCTCATTGGACAAATGTGACACCACCTACAACTGCTGCCCCTCACCTGTCTACGGTTTATAAGCTGCTTCTCCGCTCATATGCCGTATTCTATTCAAGATTGATGGACTGACCACATCGACTCAAGGCTGAGGGACTGATTACCTCATTCTCCTCCTGTTTCTCAAGTTTCTCCTTTGTGTGGACTGATGAAGCCACTGTGTGGCGAAACGTTTCCTCAATAAAGATACCCAAGAGTTGCACATGTGTCTAATTCAACAACCTGAAATTAAAAAACTAGAGTCACTACAGGCAACATACACACCAAGATTTATTTACCCCATAGCACCTGTGACGCATCATTAACTTAACGTATTTATCACCAAGATCTACGTATATTACACACGTTCTACCGCACTACCGCCAATGAATGAAGATTAACCCCTCTCCACTCGCGTTATTGGAAAATATGTCATTAATTTTGGGAATATTCCAGGTAATAATTTCCGATTTTGGTTATTAATTATGGATAGTAAGGGAGAGGTGTTCACCGGCTGCATAATAATGTTTTATCCAAAATTAATTTGAAAAGCAGCAATTCTCTCATAAAATGATAAGGCTTATAAATATTACCAACTTTATAACAATTGAAGGCTTCACTTTTTTTTTTGTCGTTGTGATGTTTTTTGGCAATATTAAAGAGAGAACCATTAACTCAGAGTTAAATAGAAATATCTCACAACGAGAATAAGAAAGAGCTTCACGAGAACGAGAAAGGTGACACTTGATTATAGCATTATAGCGAATTTTGGTGATAATGATAAGGCATGAACATTAAAATGGTATAAAATACCGACAGGTTGTTAGGTAAGACACATATGCAACAGTAAGGTACACTGCAACACAAGGGTATCTTGGTACAGACCTACAATCAACTTCGACACGAAACGTTTCGAAATAAAGATACCTTACTGTTGCATATGTGTCTTACCTAACACAATGATAAGGCATCTCGAGAACACGAGGGTCATTAAAGCTGCATGTAATCTGATTACCACCAGGCATGAACACTTTCTCCCTGATAAAACAGGACCCTTGAGGTAGGTGCCACGATGCCAGTGATGGGCTCTTGATCGAGCAAGAGCCAGCAACCCACAGTGATCGAACCTGGTGGTGTGACGCTCTTGTACCCTCTTGCCAACTATGAGCAATGTAGATTAATTAATAAATGCTAAATTGGTCATAGTTGTCAGCGATAGTCCAGTGCATTTCCCACTAGTCAGTCTGCCTTACAATATGTAAATGTATGGTATACAATACAGACAAGATAAAGAATTAGACACATGTGCAATTCTTCATCTTGTCGATATTGTTTACCACACATATACAACTTGTCAAACACTGCATCATCTTGGTTCTTAACTACTGCTAGCCAGGTATGACCGAAATCTACTGGGAACTCCTGCCTACCAGTGACAATGTCTTCGTTTGCTACACGTCCCTCACCTGACGCCAGTATATCACCTTTAAGTGTAGCATTTAAATGTGGAGAACCAGGTGTCAGTGAAGATGGTGATCAAATTTTGGTTTAGGCAAAGAAAAGACGTTTAATACTTGTCAAAACAAGTTTTTAAACTAAGCTGCTGTTACTTAACAAAGTAGATATAAACACATTTACCATTATTCATTCAACAGCCGTTTTGCTAGAAATGCGCTCGTATCACAAGTGGAAATCAGAGCTGCAAACATTACTGTTAAACAAAGAGCTAAGTAAACGAAGTAGAATGCACTGAGAGGAGTCTACTAGAGCGCTAAACCCATGCGGATAAATCAAAGCAACGAGTTGTGGAGGCTCGATCCACCGTCCTTGTATCGCGGCCTGGTCTATGACCGGTCAGGCTCTTGGTAATGCAAACTGTGAGGTAGACTTTAGCATGTTCATATTTTAGAGGAAAGTTCAGCATATCTGAATACTATATTGTGAATGATCAAGAAGATAGCAGATATAGAAAACAAGGCGACAAATAAAACAAGAAGGATGAACATAAAGGTAGAGGAATGAGCAATAAAGTGGTAGACTGAACGGAAAGTTATTAAACGGAACCAAAAGGTGGTAAGTAAGACGGTGGAATACAAGGTGTATAATGACTTAATAAGTTAATGATTATCAATGAGATGCATAGGTACAGCAGTACCATAGGAATGCAGTTAGAATGCAGTTATAACTATGGTAACATTAGTGCAGATGAACATATGTACAGATCATCTTGCAGTGTGAAAAGAATTAAGGAATTTGTAGCAGCTAGGCTTAGGCTTGGCACAAGAACAACATCCACGGTATGGGCGGGGATTGAACTTGCGGTGAGTGAGTCGGAAACTCCAGATCAACTCGTTAGCCATGTAAACACATGATCATCAGAGTAATAAATGCGGTCAGCCTTATGATCACTTTCTCGAGCACTATGTGCTTGATTATCAACATATTCAGAAATATAAAAATAAGGGTTGCAATAAGCTATAACATGCTAATGTATCTTATTAATGAAAATTTATATAACAGACATTTTGAGGAAATATGTTAAATTCTCTTCTAATATATAACATAAAAAGTTCCTAAGCTTCTTGTATATTCATATGTTCCAGCTCTGCCATCCACAGGGTAAATATGGGCAACACAATAAACCAGCCGACAGCCATAAGAGCCCAGATGGAGTTATCATGTTGCCTTGGATAGATGGCATGCAGATGGTGTGGTACCTCACATATGCATCCACATTGGCTGACACCTGTCAGTCAATATATATATATATATATATATATATATATATATATATATATATATATATATATATATATATATATATATGTCGTGCCGAATAGGCAGAACTTGCGATCTTGGCTTAAATAGCAACGCTCATCTTGCCATATAGGACAAGTGAAAATTTGTGTATGCAATAATTTCGCCAAAATCATTCTAAACCTAACGAAAAACATATATTTCATTGTGTTTGATTAGTATTAAATTATTGTAAACAAATCTAAAATATATTTAGTTGGGTTAGGCTAAAATAAATTGCTCTTGTTATAATAAGGTTAGGCAAGTTTTCTAAGATTCTTTTGGAGCAAAATTACAAATTTTTACATTAACATTAATGAAAAAAATATATCTTTAAACGTATAAGAGAAAATTTATAAAGGGACTTAATTTTAAATGAGTTCTTGCTAATTGACCAGTTTTACATATTCGGCACGACATATATATATATATATATATATATATATATATATATATATATATATATATATATATATATATATATATATATATATATACATATATATATATAGGTGCTTACAGTGAAACATATAAGTGAACAGTATTTAGATAAGGCTAAAGAGGTCTTTGTGGCATTTATGGATTTGGAAAAGGCGTATGACAGGGTGGATAGGGTGGCAATGTGGCAGATGTTGCAGGTGTATGGTGTAGAAGGTAGGTTACTGAAAGCAGTGAAGAGTTTTTACGAGGATAGTGAGGCTCAAGTTAGAGTATGTAGGAAAGAGGGAAATTATTTCCCAGTAAAAGTAGGCCTTAGACAAGGATGTGTGATGTCACCGTGGTTGTTTAATATATTTATAGATAGGGTTGTAAGAGAAGTAAATGCGAGGGTCTTGGCAAGAGGCGTGGAGTTAAAAGATAAAGAATCACACATAAAGTGGGAGTTGTCACAGTTGCTCTTTGCTGATGACACCGTGCTCTTGGGAGATTCTGAAGAGAAGTTGCAGAGATTGGTGGATGAATTTGGTAGGGTGTGCAAAAGAAGAAAATTGAAAGTGAATACAGGAAAGAGTAAGGTTATGAGGATAACAAAAAGATTAGGTGATGAAAGATTGGATATCAGATTGGAGGGAGAGAGTATGGAGGAGGTGAATGTATTCAGATATTTGGGAGTGGACGTGTCAGCGGATGGGTCTATGAAAGATGAGGTGAATCATAGAATTGATGAGGGGAAAAGGGTGAGTGGTGCACTTAGGAGTCTGTTGAGACTCCTAAGAACGTTGTCCTTGGAGGCAAAGAGGGGAATGTATGAGAGTATAATTTTACCAACGCTCTTATATGGGTGTGAAGCATGGATGATGAATGTTGCAGCGAGGAGAAGGCTGGAGGCATTGGAGATGTCATGTCTGAGGGCAATGTGTGGTGTGAATATAATGCAGAGAATTCGTAGTTTGGAAGTTAGGAGTAGGAGCGGGATTACCAAAACTGTTGTTCAGAGGGCTGAGGAAGGGTTGTTGAGGTGGTTCGGACATGTAGAGAGAATGGAGCGAAACAGAGTGACTTCAAGAGTGTATCAGTCTGTAGTGGAAGGAAGGCGGGGTAGGGGTCGGCCTAGGAAAGGTTGGAGGGAAGGGGTAAAGGAGGTTTTGTGTGCGAGGGGCTTGGACTTCCAGCAGGCATGCGTGAGCGTGTTTGATAGGAGTGAATAGAGACAAATGGTTTTTAATACTTGACGTGCTGTTGGAGTGTGAGCAAAGTAACATTTATGACGGAGTTCAGGGAAACCGGCAGGCCGGACTTGAGTCCTGGAGATGGGAAGTACAGTGCCTGCACTCCGAAGGAGGGGTGTTAATTTTGCAGTTTAAAAACTGTAGTGTAAAGCACCGTTCTGGCAAGACAATGATGGAGTGAATGATGGTGAAAGTTTTTCTTTTTCGGGCCACCCTGCCTTGGTGGGAATCGGCCAGTGTGATAATAATAATAATAATAATAATAATAATAATAATAAAATATATATATATATATATATATATATATATATATATATATATATATATATATATATATATATATATATATATATATATAAAGCAAATGTCGCAAACCAAGCGATACAGGATGGCTCATGTTTGTAGGATTGATGGCTGATTGGATAAGATGACATGTACATTGTGCGGTCTCTTAAGGCGAGACAGTGTGTCGTGGGGTCGATCCCTGGCCTGCCGCAATTTGGTAAATGATTCAAAGCCACTTGTTTTTTGGTATCATTGATATATATATATATATATATATATATATATATATATATATATATATATATATATATATATATATATATATATATTTATATATATATATATGCAAATATCGCAGACCAAGAGATACGGGATGTACAAAACCACGGGGGAATAGAATGATAGCTCCAGGCCTTTCTTGTTTCACTCAACACATCATCAGGAGCTTGCAACGTTGCAGAAAAAAAGGAGGATGTCTGAGCAAATGCGATCCCAGAGTATGTATTCACTTAATTTAGTGGGCGGAGGGAGGGAGGGAGGGAGGGAGAGAGAGAGAGAGAGAGAGAGAGAGAGAGAGAGAGAGAGAGAGAGAGAGAGAGAGAGAGAGAGAGAGAGAGAGAGAATAATCTCAAGACAAATGACAGAGTTTTTTTTACTACCACTCATAGCTTTGTGACCGTCAATATGGCTTCAGGAAAGGTTACTCTGCTGCTGATGTGTTGTTAAACCTCTCCGCTAAGTGGCACCAGTCACTGGATGAATCCAAAGTCAGCTAGCTGTGTGGTAGCACTAGATATTACTGGTGCTTTCGACCGGGTGTGGCACCAGGGCCTCTTAGCAAAACTTCAATCACTGGGAATTGCAGGCTCTTCGCTATGTCTCCTCAGTGATTACCTTCATGGTAGATCTCTAAGGGTAGTTCTTAATGGAACGGAATCAGCAAGATATCCTATTGGGGCAAGTGCTCCACAAGGAAGCGTGCTGGGACCATTGTTATGGAATGTCTACTTCAATGACCTTCATCTCATCCCAGAATCACATGCATATGCAGACGACTGTACACTGACATTCACTTACCCAAGAGAAGAAATGCCAGCTGCTCTAAGCTACATCAATTACCAGATAAGAGCTATATCAGCTTAGGGAAATAGATGGCAAGTAACATTTGCACCTGAGAAAACGCAAATGATGATGGTCTCTAGGCACCATGATGGTAATGCTGGTGCAGTAGTAAGGCTGAATGAGAGGGTGACTGGCACCTGGGGAAGAAGTTGATATCCTTGGGGTGAAATTTGACTCCAAACTGTCCATGAGGAACCATGTTGTAAATCTTGCAAATATGGCAGCCAGGAAGCTTACAGCACTTCGCCGTATCTCGCATCTGCTTGACAGTAGGGTTGCAAGATTCTGTACGAGGCACAAGTACGCTCACACCTTGAGCATGCTCCACTTTCTTGGTTTGCCCCCCCCCCCCTTCTCATCTGCGACTGCTTGACAGAGTAGAGAACAGAGCAAGGCGTCTCATCTCTTGCCTGGACCAATCCTGGATAGATCTGTCATTTCAGCAGAGCCTTCAACACAGGAGGGATGTGGGTGGCCTTACTGTTATGTACAAGGACAATATTGTCAAAGTACTACACTTGGATCCACTTCGAGGACAGCGAGAAACAAGCTTTTATGCCACAAGACGGGCAGAAAGCAGCAACTTCACTCTGGCTGTACCCTTCTCCAGAACATCACTCCATCTGAGATCATACATACCCAGGATGACTCGAGTATGGAACACATTCGTTCAGCATAATGATGTCAACGAGATAAAGTCAGTTGATCAAATGAAAATGCTGGCCCACAGATGGCTCCAGCTTCATCCTGTTCCCTACTTGTATGTCTCATAACAATAAAAATGCTTTCAAATGAGCTGATGTAGGTAACAGCTCTTAGCTTGCCAATAAAGTTAGGAATCTTTAACCTGTAAATAGCTGTCAATAAAGCTAGGGATCCTTAACCTTATCAAACCCTGTGTAAAAGAGAGAGAGAGAGAGAGAGAGAGAGAGAGAGAGAGAGAGAGAGAGAGAGAGAAAGGAAACAGGAAGTGTCCCCATGCATACCAGCGCCCATACCCAGAAAGTTGATTATTATAGCATTAGAAAAAAATCCCACAAACGCTGATATTGTAATAGTAGCCTAAACTAAAGCAACGTGGCAATTATCAAAAATTCCGTCAGACTCCGCTATAAGTAATTTTACATACATAATTATATTGCTAGTGACATGGAAGTCACTGGCAATAATTGAGTACCATCAACGAGAAATCGGTTCCATTTAAAGGGACGAGAAAACGGGACCATTTAAAGGAAAGACTTTTTTAAGTTATACAAAGCAAACGGGGCTCATTAAAATAAACTCATTTAAAGTGGGAAGCATCTGTAATTACAAGACAACCAGAGTTATTCACCCCACATAATTCTAAGGCAAACTCTGGTTCAACCTTCAGAAACCGCAGGAGAAATAGGCCCTAATTCCTCGGTGTGGCACTACATTTAAGACAATCTAATGCATTCGCATAAGTCTGCAATTTTTGACTGTGTACTATTGACTCAACTAAAACCGCATCTGATTTGAACAACCCGCTTATTATGCACTATAACTGCCGATTTGAGAATATTTGTTTCAAACCAAGAGGAACAAGGGACGATGACTTGCTTCCTACCAATTTGTCGGGTTATTACAAGCTCTAATATGGTTGAAAATCGCGTTCGACTCCTGTGCTATACGTATCAAACAACGGCGTCCCACATGGGAGAGGCTGCAACCGCAGCAACCAAGTCTGTAGACACCACCAGCACGTTCTTGGGGTGAATTCTTTTACTGTCCGTGAATTTAAAAAAAAAACTACTTGTATATTAAACTTTTTAAGGGCATTCGGCAGGATAGATAAATTCTCGTTGTATGGGAGGACCAGCACATTCTTGGTCTGAGTTGTTATCTTAGGTTCTGTTCTATAATAAGTTTTCTTAGCTGCCAGCAAAGCAGATTCCACAAACACCTTAGGATACAGCACTTTCATGCAGATGTACCAAATATTTTCCTAATTTCTTCTAGGAACTCCGGATTGCACACTCTATAGGCTCTCAAAAAGAAATGCACTCCTTCTAACTCTCGTCTCAAGTTGGAAGAGCAGTGAATGTGTGAGCACACATTGGTGGCCTTGCTATATATTGCAAATTTAAACTTTCTATCATATATATATGCCGTGCCGAATAAGTAAAACTGGTCAATTAGCAAGAACTCATTTAAAATTAAATCCTTTCTAAAATTTTCTCTTATACATTTCAAGATATATATTTTAATTTATGTTAATATAAAAATTAATGATTTTGTACCAAAAGGACCTTGGGAAACTTACGTAACCTTATTATAACAAGCGCAATTTAATTTAACCTAATCTAACTAAATATATCTTACATATCTTATGTAAGTTTATCATAATTTAATAATAAACAATCACAATGACATATAATTTTTTCGTTAGATTCAGAATGATTTTTGGGAAATTATTGCATGCACAAATTTTCTCTTGTCCTATTCGCCAAGAAGTGCGTTGCTATTTAAGTCAAAATCGGAAGTTTAACATATTCGGCACGAGATTATATATATATATATATATATATATATATATATATATATATATATATATATATATATATATATATATATATGTATATATATATATATGTGTGTGTGTGTGTGTGTGTGTGTGTGTGTGTGTGTGTGTGTGTGTGTGTGTGTGTGTGTGTGTGTGTCGTTCCGAATATGTAAAACTGGTCAATTAGCAAGAACTCATTTAAAATTAAGTCCTTTCTAAAATGTTCTCTTATACGTTTAAAGATATACTTTTTTCATTAATGTTAATGTAAAAATTTATAATTTTGCACCAAAAGAATCTTAGAAAACTTACCTAACCGTATTATAACAAGAGCAATTTATTTTAGCCTAACCCAACTTAATATATTTTAGATTTGTTTACAGTAATTTAATACTAAACAAACAGTGAAATATATTTTTTTTCGTTAGGTTCAGAATGATTTTGGCGAAATTATTGCATACACAAATTTTCACTTGTCCTATATGGCAAGATGAACGTTGCTATTTATGCCAAGATCGCAAGTTCTGCCTATTCGGCACGACATAAATATAGATATATATATATATCTATATATATATATATATATATATATATATATATATATATATATATATATATATATATATATATATATATATATACATTTACGCAAATGTTTGCACACTAATGCATACACTTGTAACAATATATATGAGAATTCTCATAGGTACAGAAATTCATACACACATACACATATCTTAATATTTTGTAACATTTGTATTTTTTTGACCATCCCCATTATTCCTTTTGTATACTTTGAGGAAGCGGAGACTAGACTTACGGAATACAGGGGATACCTTTCTCACATCGCGCAGCGACCAAAATGTACCTAGTGGTCGAAGCGTCGAGCAAGAAAGTCAGGTCCCAGGCCGAGCTGCAAGTTTATTAAAAACAAACTCCAAACTGGTCACAGGCTCAATTGATTGCTTAGACAAGACACGGCCTAACAAACCTGTATTGGAACAACGTTTTGCTCTGTACAGAGCTTTATCAATTCGTCACAGATTCCTGAAGCTCTGTACAGAGGAAAACATTGTCCCAGTAAAGGTTTATTCTGCAACATGTGTCCTCACTGTGTTCTCCCTTACCTGGATCCTCAACCAGATTGCGCGCACTCACGCACACACACACACACACACACACACACACACACACACACACATACACACACACACACATAAAGGAACAATATACAGGCATGGCAGCCAGTGGCAGACCCATGATCCATCAAGTTTCCAATTATTATTTTCACAAAAATGCACCGATCCCGTTTGGGACATATAAAGTTATATAGCGAAGGGAAGGTGACAGCAGAGGAAAAGAACTGAATGGTGAGTGCATGTTTTAAAGAGGAAAGTTAAATTTGGCTCTTGTGGAAATGTGAGAGGAAAGGTTCAAAATATATAGAGAAGCATTAAGCCCGTAAGAGGTTGAAGAAATTAGACACATGTGCAACATTTTGGGTATTTTTAATTGTAGACATTCCGCCATTCAGTGGCTTTATCAGTACAAATTCAAGGACATAATGGGAAGACTGTAGAATTATATACAAAAAGAAGAGGTAATCAGTCTCTCGTCCTTGAAGTTGGTCTAACATCCTAAGGCGTTATACAGTTTCTTGAGAATGGGAGACAGTCAGAGGAGAGTAGCTTTGATTCCTTGGATCAAGAGCCCTTCATAATCATCAAGGCACCCCTCTTCCCGAGAAGAGGAATAAATTTTCAACAGTGCAATGTATTCATAAGAAGGAAAATAACACTGCTTACCCTGTATAAATTCTTCCCTACAAAATCTAAATATCTATTTGCTTGGTTAACACATTTTTAACTATACATTGCTTGCTGCTGTTTACTTATGTCTCACTAAATTTAAATCTTATTTAATAAGAGTCCATACGTTTAAAAATTGCTAGTCAATAGTGTCTGTCAGTTAAAAACCTGTCATTGAATATTAAACATTGAATTTTTAGTGTCATCTTCAGTCTTGGTTAAGTATAAAATTATTTACCACTGGCAGACATAAGGGAAAATTATTAATTCAAATATATCAACCCAATCATTCTTAAATCCATGTAGATAAAATTCAGGTTAATCTAATATGCTGTGAAAAGCTTTCTGATGCTGGAACTTCCCGTCACTAAAGTTGTAGTTATTGACAAGAAATCCTTTTGATGGAAATCTGAGTAACGAATGCACAGCCTATTTCCAGTTGTCCCTCCTCATCGGCTACCCATTCTTCTTCTTCTCTATTATACCCCCTGTTACTACCCCCATTTCACAACTCTCTACTAATTCCCCTCAAAACTACAGAAATATCTGCCACGATAATTATTATTAGATTCGTATTTTTTTTAAATTAAGAGGCTTAAAGATTTTGCAATCTGTCTTTGTTAGCTTAGGAAAGGATTTCCTGAACTTGTCTTTCAGTCACTGGAATATAACGTAAACACTTTATTGGATTTTTATTGTCACTGAAATAGCGTCTTCGAGTTGCTTACATGTCAGCTAAATTCTCAAATAAAAGTTTAAAGGTCATTTTGAAGGTTATAAAACTGAATGACTTGGAAAGTGTTTACTGTAAATTAGTTAGCCTTTGTGAACTAATTTTTAATGTTACAACGATGAATGTATCTGAATTTCTTTAAGCTTTGCTCTTCTATCACCTAAATATACGAAAATCTTAGAGCAATCTAGAATTTTAAGCCAAAGTTGGAAATCATTTACTTTGAAAATCGAAAATATTTCGATACAGCTATGTCTAAAATGCTAAGTAAATAATAATTTAACTACTTCCAACTTTATTAGTGATATGAAACGGTTAAAACAAATATTTATTTATGTTCACACTTCAGCTTCATCAACAGCACTTGACAGTGTCAAGTGCTTAACCATCTAATTTTTGTCATGACTCGCCACTGGTTTATTATCCTTCATCTTTGCACCTCATGACACAGGAGACACCTGGAGCATCAATAAATAGGCTTTGCATAGCCTAGGCTTCACGTGATTTTTCATTGCATGTTTGTAATGATATGAAAAATGTAAGCTGAAAATTTTCATGCAACTCAGTTGAAATTAGTGAAAAATCAATAACCAAAATTTGACATATGGCATTATTTATAGACCAATGTACCGAATTTTTGTCGGCGATGGAAAAACATACTGTTGGTAGTTTAATGTCAATTATGCATTAATTAATTTTGGGGAATGCAAATATTAAATTTTATTTAAGCCGTTTTCATAAAATAATATAGTAAAAATGGATACAAACTAATTTTGTGAAAAAATAAGCTAATCTCTCTCTCTCTCTCTCTCTCTCTCTCTCTCTCTCTCTCTCTAACATATTTGGTAAATCAGTCTCTGAGGAGTTTTAACAACTCACATAACTCAGTACAGGAGGAGAGAGACTCTCCTGAAAGAGAAACTAATCTTAGCGTGAAACTTTGAAGACTTCTCACTCACCTGGGATCATTACCTTAAGTACTCGCCTCAGTTTGCTGATGTCTTCCCAAAAATTAATACTGGTAGTAGTGGTGGTGATTGTAGCAAGTGTGGTTGGTGGTTTTTGGCGATGGTGGTTGTGTAGATTGCCATTAATGGTGGGTAGTGATGGCGGTGCTGGAAGTTGAAGGATTGAGATTGGTGATTGGTGGTCATGGTGATTATTGATGATGTTGGTGTGGTGATGGGGATTATTGATGATGATGGTGTAGTGTGGTGGTGATTTTTGGTGGTTACGATTGTTTATTGTGAGTGCTGCTGGTGGTGATTGATGGCGTTATTTTATATGGCGTAGGAAGTGGCGCTAGACATGGTTGTTGGCTGTAGTGGATGTGGCCACTGTTGTTGGTGGTTGTTGTTGGTGTTAATAGTGTAGTAATGAGAATGGCTGTTGTAATCAGTGCTGGAGAAAATAGTGGTGATTGATTTTTGTACAAACAATTGTAGATGGTGATGGTTCGTATTGTTGTTGATGAGGGTAGCGATGATAGTATTGATGGTGGTAGTGAGAATAGTAATGGTGTTGGTAATTCAGATCGATGACTAAAACTAATAATACTAGGGAAGATAATGGAGGATCGTAGTCATCAGTCGTAGTTAATATAGATGGGGGTTAATGTCCATGATGTTAGTAGTTGTTGTAGATGGTGGTAGATGTTGTAGATGGTTGTAGATGTCGGTGTTGGTAGCAACGGTTGGAGATCCCTATATTTTTTACAGACTGTGGTTAGTGTTACAGCTGGTTGTGGTGGTAACGGTTGGTGGTAGTGAAGGTGGTGATGGTGGTGATGGTGGTGATGGTGATGATGGCAACTGTACTATACAAAGGATAAAAGCTACAGATTCTCGTTCGTCACATAAATAGGAGATTTTTTCATTAATAACTCGTATGTGGGGCAACAGTGGTGGAAGAGTCTTACATATGCAATTATGATGTAGTAACTGGCAATGATGGCTTGGTAGTTTGGTGTTTTTGGGGAAGCCTGACGAAGGGTTAAAAAACAGCTACTCGTTGGGTTGTTTAAAATAATTCATTACGATTTCCTCAATGTATATATATATATATATATATATATATATATATATATATATATATATATATATATATATATATATAT
The DNA here is from genome assembly GCF_038502225.1 of Cherax quadricarinatus. Lineage (NCBI taxonomy): Eukaryota > Metazoa > Arthropoda > Malacostraca > Decapoda > Parastacidae > Cherax > Cherax quadricarinatus. The sequence goes on from NC_091360.1 coordinate 10,583,989, forward strand.
ATATATATGCGAAACAACCACGGGGGGAGTACAATGATAGCTGTAGCCCTTTCATGTTGCAATCAACACATCGTCAGGAGCTTGCAAAGTTGCAGAAAAGTGGAGGATATCCAAGCAAATTCGATCCTAAAGGACTTCGTCACTGGACTACAACCAATCGTTTATCACTTGACAATGACACTGTAGCTCATGAAGATCCCTGACCCAAACTTTTGTCTTGTGTGTGTGTGTGTGTGTGTGTGTGTGTGTGTGTGTGTGTGTGTGTGTGTGTGTGTGTGTGTGTGTGTGTGTGTGTGTGTGTGTGTGTGTGTATCTGTGTCTCTGTGTCTGCGTGTACGTGCGTGCTGGTACGTGTAAGTAAACTGGAACAAAAGCACATATTCAAAGAGAGACACTCTCAAACATATTTCAATTTTGCCTGATACTTGACCAGGGTTAAGTTGGCCTTGTTGTTTACCCGTCGTTGGGGAGGAAAGGGAGAGGAGTGTTGTTTACCAGGGGCTTGGAAGGAAAAGGAGACGAGAGTTTATAAATTAAACAAAGGGTTGCGAGAGACAGATGCACAGTAAGTACAATAACAAAAGCAGAGGATTGTACCTAGTTGACATGTAACCCTCTATGTGATTAGGGAGCTTTAGATGATGTTACAATCCTTCCTTAGACATTATAAGTCTAGAATATGCTGAAACGTTATCTAAGTTATCCTCTCTGAATTATGGGTTTCTTCATTATTCTTCCCAATTCTTTTTGTCATTTAGTGCACTGAATCGACAACATGCAAGCATATGCCGTTGAATTCCGTAATTCAGCACTAATTCAATAACTGCAAATAACTGGCAAAGCCCTAAAGTGGAGAATATAGCCTTAACAATGAAGATCGAGAAGCTTATGCAACATATGGGAATCTTTATTGAGGAAACGTTTCGCCACACAGTGGCTTCATCAGATGAAGCCACTGTGTGCTGAAACGTTTCCTCAATAATGATTCCCATATGTTGCATAAGTGTCTCTCATTCTTCAACATGTCGATTTTTTAAACCATTTATCACAGCCTTAACAATGCTTGAGAGTGTGTCGGGAAAGGATAGAGCTCGTTTCTTGGCAGTAAGAGAACCTTACCCAGGGTATTTTCTACTGACTGTCGCTACTGTTACTGTAGTCACACCCCTTGACCCCTCAGACCATTTGTATTAGTTTCTTGCTTGTGTCTTCCAGTGTATCGAAGACGGTGCTTTAATGTTCCAATTAACTGTGAGAAGCAAGATATACCTGCTCAAAACCCACCTTACCATATCTTGTGATGTTGTTGTGATTCCAAATGATTGGTAATATTACTTTCTAAAACTCTTGCCCATGATACTGATAATTTGGGGAGACAGTGATTTTTAATAATTATTGGATGACTCCTGTGTTCAAACCCCTATCTTTTTACAGTAGAATATTTAAGTTACAAGATAACATTTCCTTTCAATTCTTGAAGAATATGGAGCTGAATCAGTCTAGGTCTGAGGCAGAGTGATGGGTATGACATCAGTGGCTTCTTGGAAGTTAAGTGAAGTGAGAGTTATGTCAGAAATTCAGGAGATGTCTGCAGAGTTTTGAGTCTCATTCTTAACACTGATTAATGGCTCTCTGAATGCAGAGAAGATAAGATAAGATAAGATTTCGTTCGGATTTTTAACCCCGGAGGGTTAGCCACCCAGGATAACCCAAGAAAGTCAGTGCGTCATCGAGGATTGTCTAACTTATTTCCATTGGGGTCCTTAATCTTGTCCCCCAGGATGCGACCCACACCAGTCGACTAATACCCAGGTACCTATTTGCTGCTAGGTGAACAGGACAACAGGTGTAAGGAAACGTGTCGAAATGTTTCCACCCGCCGGGAATCGAACCCGGGCCCTCCGTGTGTGAAGCGGGAGCTTTAGCCACCAGGCCACCGGGCGTATTGTGACTTCAGTATTTTACTCATTCCTTTTTGTCATCAGCATAAGTTTCATCTTCTTTAAACGTGAGTTCTCAGACCGAGCCTCGGGGGAGTTGACACCAGAAACCCTCTCCAGGTAAACTCCAAGTAAACATTTTCCATCTCTCTAACCTATCTTTCCTCTTGTTCTTCAGGAAGAAGAAGTTCCGTTATTCACTGTCTTTGTCTGCTGATGGAGTGCCTATGTCTTAACTTGCATCTTTTATAATAATGGTCTATGTCATAAGCAAACTTCTCATGTCACTGAGGTCATTCTTTCGAGATTCTGGTTCAAAACGCTGTTACACATATTTTCCTAACATGTTTCCGTGAGTCACGATTTATTTAGTGCCAATTAATGTTTTAATTCTTGAAGGTGAATCTGTTGAATACACCGTTATGATTGCTTTGCTGTTCAATACCAGAGTGTATGCTGGTGTGAACTTCCATTATCTTAAGGTCTAAGATTGCTATTTTTGACACCATTTGAATATAAGGTCGAGAGCATTTTCTGATCTCTGAGGTTCCCTTATTTGTTGCAGAGTCTTAAATATTCGATTGTGTGAGTGCTTGTTTGAACTCGCTCTTGGGATTTTCTCGGCTATTACACACTTTCCCACATACTTCCATTTTAAATGTCCCAAATTATGATTTTAAGTTTGTACTGCCAAAACTTCGACTACATCATTCGAAGTGTTAAGTAGCTCACTGCAGACAAACGACTCTTAAACATATATATCACCCGTGCAATCTTCCACTCTGTCTTCCCTACATTTACACTCTTCAAAACCTTAACAAAACCCTCCGTCCTCTACCTATCCAGCTTGCTTTTCGTCAAACCAATCCCTTCTTTGTAATTTTGTTCGTACTTCTCTTGTTATTGATAATTCCCGCTCTTCTTGTCTTCTCCAGTACTTTGGTGAAAGTAATCACTCCCCTTCTAGCAGACTGAAAGAAAACGACAGTTGTTCTCCCTTTGCTAAAAAAAAATTAATGATCTTTGCTCTCTTGTTACATAGCACAGTCATCCTACTAGCTAATCCTCTGGTAAAACTTTTTAGTCTTCTTATAACCTTCGAAGACGCATTTGTGTCGAATTAGCCTTTATAGACAACTTTACTAAAATAAATTTTACTTTTGGCTTCTTTACATACCGTCCTTCCTCAATACATCGACAAATGTTCTAATCTTTGCAACACTTAAGACATGAACTAACTTTTGTCTTCACTTATCCATTCCTCTTGATTTGCTTTCTACATTTTTTTCCTTTCCTGTTGTCTGCCATTTTTCTGGCTTGTTTCTTTCTTAGCTTGGGCCAGTTGGCATACTGCAATACTTCTCTGTTTCTTGGGGACAGGTATTAAAGTGTTGAGACACTTCAGTCGTTATTCCCTTGAAATGTAATTCACTCTCATTACCTACACGTATGTCCTGTCGGGCAGGTGCCAGTAAATCTTCCGCAGAGTTCCTCTGTTTTTTCCTCTTACGAATTATTGCTACTATTACTACAAATTCTTTTACTGCTGCTACCACTACTTCTGCCACTACACTCAGTACCTTCACTTCTACCATTTCTGCTAATACTATTACTACTACTACTACTACTATTATTGCTAATACCGCATTACTGCTGCTACTACTTTATTATTGCCACTACTACTCTGCTGCTGCTGCTGCTGCTGCTGCTGCTCCTGCTCCTGCTGCTGTTACTGCTACTACAACTACTACTATAACTACTCTTACTGCAGTTACTACTACTGCTACAACTGCTACTACTACTACTACTACCATCACCACCACCAGCACCACAACTCCCTTCATCCCAGGCCCTGCAGTATTGTCTTCTGACTTTCTCTACTGTTCTTGACCCAAATGGTACTTGACAATGATCCAGGATGAACCGAAACGTAGTCATAAGGTTCTTCTTCGAATTACGGGTTTTGCATAATTATTCCAACCATGATATGTACTCACCTATTTGTGGTTGCAGGGGTCGAACCATAGCTCCTGGCCCCGCCTCTTCACTGATTGCTACTAGGTCCTCTCTCTTCCTGCTCCATGAGCTTTATCATACCTAGTCTTAAAACTATGTATGGTTCTCGCCTCCACTACTTCACTTTCTAGGCTATTCCACAGCTTGACTACTCTATGACTGAAGAAATACTTCCTAACATCCCTTTGATTCATCTGAGTCTTCAACTTCCAATTGTGACCTCTTGTGTCTGTGTCCCATCTCTGGAACATCCCGTCTTTGTCCACCTCGTCTATTCCGCGCAGTATTTTATATGTCGTTATCATGTCTCCCCTGTCCCTCCTGGCCTCCAGTGTCGTCAGGCCGATTTCCCTCAACCTTTCTTCGTAGGACAATCCCCGTAGCTCTGGGACTAGTCTTGTTGCAAACCTTTGCACTTTCTCTAATTTCTTGACGTGCTTGACTAGGTGTGGATTCCAAACTGGTGCTGCATACTCCAGTATGGGCCTGACGTAAATGGTATACAGAGTCTTGGATGAATCCTTATTGAGGTATCGGAACGCTATCCGTAGGTTTGCCAGGCGCCCGTATGCTGCAGCAGTTATCTGATTGATGTGCACCTCAGGAGATATGCTCGGTGTTATACTCACCCCCAGAACTTTTTCCTTGAGTGAGGTTTGCAGACTTTGGCCATCTAAACTATATTGTGTCTGCGGTCTTCTTTGCCCTTCCCCAATCTTCATGACTTTGCATTTGGCAGGGTTAAACTCAAGGAGCCAGTTGCTGGACCAGACTTGTAGCCTGTCCAGGTCTCTTTGTAGTCCTGCCTGATCCTCATCCGATTTGATTCTTCTCATTAACTTCACATCATCCACAAACAAGGACACTTCTGAGTCTATCCCTTCCGTTATGTCATTCACATATACCAAGAACAGCACAGGTCCTAGGACTGACCCCTGTGGAACCCCGCTTGTCACAGGCGCCCACTCTGACACCTCGTCACGTACCATGACTCGTTGTTGCCTCCCTGTCAGGTATTCTCTGATCCACTGCAGTGCCTTTCCTGTTATGTGTGCCTGATCCTCTAGCTTTTGCAGTAACCTCTTGTGAGGAACTGTGTCGAAGGCCTTCTTGCAGTCCAAAAAAAATGCAGTCGATCCACCCCTCTCTCTCTTGTCTTACTTCTGTCACCTTGTCATAAAACTAGTAGGTTTGTGACACAGGATTTTCCCTCCCTGAAACCATGCTGGTTGTCAATTATACACTTGTTTCTTTCCAGGTGCTCCACCACTCTCCTCCTGATGATCTTCTCCATGACCTTGCATACTATACACGTTAGTGATACAGGTCTGTAGTTTAGTGCCTCATGTCTGTCTCCCTTTTTAAAAATTGGGACTACATTTGCCATCTTCCATACCTCGGGGAGTTGCCCAGTTTCAAATGATGTGTTGAAGATCTTTGTTAATGGTACACACAATATCTCTGCTCCCTCTTTAAGGACCCACGGAGAGATGTTGTCTGGTCCCACCGCCTTTGAGGTGTCAAGTTCGCATAGCAGCTTCTTCACTTCCTCCTTGGTTATATGTACCTCATCCAGCACTTGCTAGTGCACAACCCCTGCTCTGATTTCCTGGAGTCCTACTGGTTTCCACTGTAAATACTTCTTTAAATCTAGTGTTGAGC